>NW_021680954.1:284251-442112 GCF_001412515.2 Diachasma alloeum
GGGGGGGGGGGGGGGGGCGAAGTCCCAGTGACGAAAAACCAAATGCATAACAGAGAAAAAAATTAAAAAAAGATAACAATTTATACATTTTGTCAAGATAAAAAAAATGGCAAGAAAAATCTAGCATTTTCATTTAAAAAATATGGGGGAGGGTGGGGCAAAACTGACCGAAAGGGCAAAACGGACCACTGACAGAAAATTGGTAATTTTTGTTTTTTTTTCTTTCCTTCCAATCAGGAGCACTAAATGTGTAGTAGACAACTTGTTGTAGACATGTGTCGCTGAACTGCAATTTGATCAGATTTGTTAATCACCTCAAACCATAAATGACTTCGAATTTGCTCCATTCGGAAGCGAAAACGAAAATTATGAACTTTCTGTCAGTGGTCCGTTTTGCCATACCCTCCCCTACTAAATTTCTATTAAAACTCTATAAGTGTTGGAGTTCTGTGAATATTCTATAAAATAATTCTGTTTTTTGCGTCATTTCTATTGAAGATTATACAACTTTGCCATGTCATATTTAAAAAAAAACGATTCAAATAAAAAATTGAAAAAACCGTATTTCTGTACTGCTCTTTTCACTTCTCTACATCCGGGAATTGGCATTGGCCCTCGTCCAAACTCTTGAAAGTGAAAATCACTACCGGAAAATATCGTTCATCACACGGAGAAATGAGTTCGAGAAAAATCACCGAACAAGTCAAGTAATCGTGATGCAAACTCGATTTTCAGTGCTTTCACCTTAAATAGGAAAAAACGTACGAGATTAATAGTGAATTTCACTCCGTTGGTCCGGAAAAATTTGCTGAACGTGAATAATTGCTCCAATTTTTCGTATAATTTTTAGGTGACCGAGAATGACTTTTAACGAACCCGTTTGGTAAAAATGAACTTCCGTCCGTCGGAAGTGAATTTTTACCAAACGGTAAAAATTATATAATTATATACAACTATTATATAATTTGTGCATTCACAGATGTGTTTTTTACCGAGAAAATAGTAAGATATCCGAAAACCAATATTTTTTCACTGAATTACATTTCGCTTCACGATTACCATTCGTACAGCACAATTTGCCACGATTTTCTGGGTAATGTTTAAGCAGCTTTTCTTTCTGCGTAAAAATCAGTGTCATATATCCCGGGAAATCATTTTTTTCCCTCTGTGATCGGGTCAACTGGAATTTACTACTTTTCGTTATGGAAAAACCGCAAAATGGCACTTCTCCAAAGTCCTTTTCAGGATTCGCGGGGACCCTCTCACTCGAATAACCCTAATAAAACCGAGTTACAAGGAAACGACGGCTCGGTAAAATACACTGAACTAATATTATATTCTCGGGTTTTCGGGGGGTAAATTCCTTGGAGATACCTTTTCACGCTTGGATGAAAATGGATGGATGGCGGACAGTACGGGAGCGAGGTCGTTCAACAAGATTTCCTAGTCATCTTGTTTGAGTGCAGCGGTGCAAGGTGAACAGCTGAGGGTGTATGGATATGTATAGCGTGTATTTTCGTGAATATGTATGCATTCGACACTCGAGATATTCCAGCCGTTTCAACAACCGAGTGATGACATTATTCGATCCCCCAACGGATACAAGGAGGAAATGTTGAAAATACCCATTGTTTTGAATCCAAAAACCAACTTTTGCTGCTGGAAAACATGACCTGATTGAGAGTTTGGAGTGGTGGCTTTAAAAAGGGCTGAAAAATTGCGGCCATACTTGACATTTATTGAAAAATTGGCCAATACTTTTTACTTTTAGGACGTCCGTCGAACAATTAATTTTGTTATTGTTTTTTTGTTCAGAGAGAATGATGTTTTGAATTAAAAAAAATTAAATACACATATTTTCGTCGAGGGAATGCCTGTTGACTAAGGCTAAACGGGCAGCCGAGATAATAAACTGTCGAAAACATTGTCAAGAGTGTTTTTTTTGTAATAAAAAGGACATGGCCAAAATGAGTCACATGTGTCATTTTTTCGGAATTTTTTCGCTTTTTCGCAATAATGAATTGTCAAATTATGAGGACTCATAACTCATGATGATACTGATCTGTTTGTTATCTTCTGTCTTATATAAAAAGGAGATGTAACACGTTTATTCCTAAATGTCTGAAAGAGAAATCACATACATGATGATGATAGCACTGAGAGAAAAATCTGAAGTTCGATTTACAATAAGAAAATAGTTGAGGCATTTTGGTGAACGATACGATTTTTTTTTGTATGCGGCACATAACATTATAGTAACTTCACAAGCGTAATTTTTGCAAATCAAAATGCAGTTAAACTAACCAAAGTTCAAAAGTAACCACGACAAATCTATCGTGAGGAGAACTATAAAATAGTTGCAATGACTACATTCCATTGTAGTAATTACTTCTCCGGCCATAGTTACCGCAACCCATGAAAAATTGTTGAGGACTTGTTGACTATAATTCGATGGTGATGGAATATAGTCAGAAGAATTATATTTTTCTCTCAGTGAGTGATTTTGGCAATAACGTTGATTTTGGAGATTTCCAACGGAGTATGTATTGATTCTCAATTGAAGTTTTCATAAATCTCGATGAATTTTTCAGTCTTTTAATAGAAGTTTCAATAGATTTCTATGAAAAATCCTTCGCTTTCAATTCAAGTTTTCGATGGAAATTTCCATCCCTTTGGAATAAAAAAAAATGGACTTTCAATAGAAGTTTTCATCGCTTCTCACGGATTCCTCCTTAGTAATACTATAGAAATTCGTATACGTGAATGAACATATTTATTCCAATCAACTTACATAATAACTTGATGAATCATATAAAATCTATCAAATTGTCAGACGCGCGAAGCGCGCCCTCGATCTTGTGTAATAAAAAGAAGATGGCCAAACGTATTTTTCTTCTCCCTTTTTTTAATTTTAGCATCCGATTCTTCTCCCTTCTTTATAATAAAGAGGAGGCTAATAACAATATTTCGTATTGTTCATTGAAATTGTTCGATATTCTGTTTGGAATGTTTCCTAAAAATTGGTATCAACAATTCACCGTCCATCCTCCCGATTAATGTGAATTATATTAGAATGTAGAATTGTATTATATTATTGTATAATTTTGGATATCCTCAAACTGTCCATGAAATTTCAATTTTTCTCTAACAGTGTTTCAGGCCATGATAAATCAATTAAGAGATTAAGTTCTCGTTCAAGTGATCCATCCTGGACGCAATATTCACAGTTAAAAAAATTTAACAGAATTTTCCAGACAATGACACGGAATTCAATTTAACGGAAAAAAATCTATGAAACTTCAAGTTTCCCTGAAAATTCAAGGAAATTCCTGATTTTTGGATGTGGAAGAACCATGAACATTCCGAAATTTCCATGAATTTTCAATGTAAACATGATAATTCAATTAGAAATTGCTCTGAAATTTCAAAAAATTGAAAATTCAAGGACATTTTTGCTTGAATTTTTCCAATTTTCATTAATTTTCATGGAATAATTTAACTGAAGTTTAAAATTTCCATGAATTTTCCACGAAAACCACGAATTTTCAATGGTAAAATTCCCTGAAATTTCAATGAAACCGTCAGTTGTTTCATATTTCAAGACTAAAGTCTGGAAACTTCAGTGAAAATTTTTTAACAGTGTTGTGTTCTTAATGACTTCCCATGGATCACTCGAAATTTTGTGGATGAAATGAAAAAGTAAAACATTCCATCCAGTTTTTTTTTAAATTTTCTTTCCATTCTTCTACTCTCGCCCTAACATCCTCAATCAAGAACATTTTCAATTTATAAATTCTTATTTTCATTGTGAATTTTTCTCGAGAGCACGTGGTAAATCGAGACTGATAGAAAGATAGTTCCAATTTCAGCCTACAAATATTTACCCACTTGACGGACCTTGTGTGAAAAAAAAAGATCCTATATACTCGTGCACCCACACAGTCCACTCGGTTCTATTTTGTTTCGATTTCTTTCGCATCAATTTCCTATCCAAACAACTCGCTTCTTTCATTCCACTCTATTGTGGCCGATAACCCGAGCAGTTCAACTTCCCTTATCCTTAATTAGCCGGTTTAAACATTGGATCTGTATCGCCACGAGCTTTCCCGCTATTCAGACGTGAAAACAAGTTGTTTCACTCGTTGTTACTGCGTTTGAATCGCTTCTGAGCGGAGATTAGGGATGAAAAGACGGGTTTTGAATCCTATCATTTGCAGAAATAGATAAGAAGTATTGAGAATTGTATTTCAGTTGTGGAGGTGGAAATCTTCGGAAATATAAAACTGAAATAATACAAAAGAGAATCTCACATTGAAACCTTTTTGTCTTCAATTGAAAATACAGTTCAAAGAAACCATACGCGAAAATTAAATAAACAATTTATTTGAGGCAAATAAAAATCAAGTTTATAGTCAAATAAATCCATTTGTTTCCTCTGAATAAGATTAGTAGTAATTGTTTAATTGAAGTAGAAAAAGTTTCCTCGTTTCTTCTCAACACTTCTTGTTAAATTTTTATCACATTAAAATTCCATTGGAATTTCAAAGGATTTCGTGACTGAAAATTCACAACTTACGGGAAAAATCAATGAAAACTGTACATTTCAGTTCAACTATTCAACCAGAAGTAAATTTTCTAATTTTTTCAGATTTTTAAAATATTTTCGAACGGTTCAATATTGAGATTCAAATTCAGACCTGCAAAGTTCAAATAATAAAATCACAGTAAAATTTCCGGAAACTTAGGGTCAAATGCATTGTTAATGACGTAAAAATTTTCCTCTGAATTTTCCGTGGCAAATACCGGAAATTTTTATTGTGTTCAATTTCCACTGAAATTTCTGAAAATATTGTAATTGAAAAATCGAATATTTCATTGACTTTACGTTCAAATGATCTAAAAATTAATAAAATACTTGATTTGGCAGTTCAATTATTCTGTGAAAATTCAGAACAATCATGAAAATTCAGGGAAAAAAATAAAAGTTCCATTGAAAATTCAATCAAGTTGTGAATTTCCATCTCACTCTCACTGAAAACTATTAAATTTCCTTGAATTCTACCTAAAACTTGAAATTTCATTAACCATTTTCCCCTAAATCCAATTCAATGTCACTCTCATGAGAATTACTATAATATTTTCCATGAAATTTCAAAAAATTTCTAACAATGTATACAATTTATTTGAGATCAATAAAAATGTAAATTAAAATCAAGTTTATATTAGAGTAAGCCCATTTGTTTTATTTGAATGAGATTAATTTAATTGAAGAAGAAAAAGTTTCCTCGTTTTGTCTCAATACCTTTTTTCGAAATTTTGATTACATTAAAATTTTATCGGAATTTCAAAAAATTTTGTCATTGAAAATTCACAACTTTATGGAAAAATCAATGAAAACTGTAAATTTTAGTTCAACTATTCAACCACAAGTAAACTTTCTAAATTTTTTTGAGGTTTTTGAAATATTTTCAAACGGCTCAATATCGAGATTCAAATTCAGGCCTGCAAAGTTTAGATAACAAAATCACTGCAAACTTGGGATCGAATGGGGCTCAAATGAAAGCTCTAATGTTCGACTACAAAAATAGAGAAGCATTTCGCTAGAGGAAAAATACCCAAAGTGCTCGGGTATCCTTAATAAAAAGGACATTCACTTTTTCAGAATTATTATCTTCTCTCTTTATGACCATTTTATCGCTTCATATCTAGCTGCCCAAGGCTCTGTCAATATTTATCCAACAATTTACATAGAAGAAGATAAACTATAAAATGAAATAAAAAATAGCCCCGCACCATGTAAACATTTGGCTTCATCAGGCGGTAGAGGGTGAGCGATCAAGTTTCATTGAGAGAAAATGAGTTGAAATTGAGTAGAGCCCGGTGATCGAGACGAGGGATAGGGATCGTGGCTGCCCTAACGGTGTAACCGATCGATCTTGTCTATAGTACGTGGCTCTGACCCACTTACACTTCCGAGTCACCCCCCGTTTGCCAGACCCCTCTGTCATTGTCCAGACATGATTTTTTTTTTGTCAGAGAAAATTGACGACAGGGACCCTCGTTGATGACGATTCATGGGGGAGATAGATTATTACCATCTTGATGTCTGGCCCGTCCATTGCCACTGAAATTCGCAAACGCGATGGATTCATCAAGAAAATCCGTGTGGATTGAATCTGTGGATGGCTTTCAGGCTTGAGGTATGTGATTTATCGAGGGGACAAGTCAAATAGGGAATTGGATTGATGAGGGAAATATGTTTATTGATTTTGTCTCATCACATCTCAGTTTAATTAATTTGACTATCACCCGCGTACTGGCGAGATTTCTTGTGACCTTGCAAGGGAAAACGTAATCATGTTTTCGGGTGTTTACTGAGAAAAAACTCTCATTTCCTGCAGTGAGCGAAAAAATGAGGGAATTACTTCCTGTTTGTGATTAAAGAAACGAGGGCTGTTTCAGAGGGGAAAAGGTTCCTTAAATTTTGTCAAGGGGAGGACAATACGCGGAGAGAGAGGTTGGATAAAAATTACGTATCTTTTCCGTAATTCCGAAGCGAAATGTGTTTGTAGGAAATTCTACGGAACTGTCACGTAATTTTTACCTAAAATAACGGAATTTTTCCAGAGCGTTTCGCAATTTTTATTATAATCTCCTGGGAAAAATTACGATATTGTCACTTAAATTTTCTGACTCGATTCCGTAATCGGTGAGCGAGCTGTGAGTTCCGTAATTTATATTAAACATATCTCTCCGTGTACTGTAGGAAAGGTAATCGCGGAGTGAAGTGTAATTTAATGAAAAAATACCTATTTGTGGAGGTATTTTACGATTCGTTCGGTTAAAAAAAATTACAATCATCTATTGTAGACAAACTTAATGATGGAGAAATTCTCAATCCGAAATTTTTTTCCTCTTTACTGTCCAGCCATTATCCACTCGGATAAAGTTCCTTTCCCCGCCCCCGCCCCTTCCGATACATTAAAAACGATATTTTGGACTATCTACCTGAAAAGTGCACTTTTCGACACGATTTAGTGTGCGTAAAACGGTTGTTTTCAGGTGTGCAAAGCTTCGTTTTCAAATTAAGTTCAAAATTCACTTTACTCTTTAGTGAATTTCGAGTGCGTAAAACTTCGTTTTAAAATTCACTTTGAAAGTCCCTTTACGCACGCACTTAAACTTGGCGCACTCGTTTACAAAACAATCACTTTACCCCTTCTACCGTTTCGGACAGGGAACTCAGCAGTTATCGAAAAAAATAGGATGTGCTACACGTGTGCGTAATAGTATATTTCGATACGAGTGCGGAAAAGTGTTTATATCACTCGCCTTCGGCTCGTGCTGTAAATTTCCCACGAGCAAAAAACACTTTTCCAAAAAAACAATGTATGGAAAAGGGACGTTTTAGGCACGCGAAGCGTGTCTAAAAAGTTTTTTTTTTGCACACCGTGATGAAAAAGTGTTTTTTGACCCGTGGGAGGTGTGTAGCGTTCGCCGAAGGCGAGTGAAGGGAGTAGGGTCAAAGGACACTTTGCCCACGAGTATCGAAACCTATTTTTCATTACAATGTGCGTAAAACTTCACTTTACGCACAAGTGATGAAATATACCATTATAATTTCTTCTGTATTTTTTGCACATGCAATAAAACTTCTTTCTGATTTTACCAAATAATTCACGAGAGTTAAAAAACTTGGATTTGTTTATGTTATGAAGCTTGAATTTGAAAGAATTCAGAGGAAACCTTTTCAATTTTGTAATCGAAAAACATGAAAAGCAATCGAGATGAAACTTGTGGTGAAAGTCATGGGAAGCTAATAAATTGTAAAGCATATAAAAAAAGTAATGATGTCGAGTGGTTATAAACCAAGAGCTACTTTCATTTACCGAAGCTGAATTTATACATTACGGAACTCGTTTTATAACATTCGGAATTTTTTCCATACTCATTAATTTAGAAAATCCGATAATTGAGGGTTTGAAATATATCTTACCACCAGCCAGCGATAATAACGCAGCTTGGATAAACTCTCGCGATTAATTATTTCAGGCCATGGAGAATGCTTGTGGTTGTGTAAATGATTGAGAATGTACCAGTCCTCTCTGTTTCGTCCTCGGCTGAATAGAATGAATACATGCGGTGCATTAATAAATTACATTCAGGAATTGTCTCTCGGAAATGGGGATGAAGACACTCATTTGAGTGGTGAATGTCGAAATTAAAACTATTCCACATCTTGTGGAAATGAAATTGACGCAATTCCGAAGATGGCGAATCTCTGATTGATTATGCAAATGATTATGAGTCACGAATTGGTGCAATGAGAGCAGTCAATACTTATCTTCAAGATGAGTTTTTGATACACAAATTTAAAAATTTCAGGACTGAGTTATATTTTTCTTACTTAAGGATATCCAAGTATCTTCTAGTTTGGTATGGACGACACTATAAATTCAACAATGTTCAATCATCCAATTTGTTAATTAAATTGTAAGAAAAATTCGAAAAAAAATCAGAAATAATCAGGGTGATTGAAATTACATTTTGCACAGAATGATTATTTCTTAAACATTCGTTGTTTATTAATGAATAATAGAAATTGTTTAAACATTCAGAAATCTCATTTTTTTAGGCATGGAATCGATTTCTGGTAAAATTCTGGATATAAATAGATTTGTTACGATTCCGAACAAATGATTTTTATGGTGGAAAATTGATTGTTTATAAATTATTTATAGAAAATGCGCGTAATTTTGAAATTATTTCACCAATCTTCCTCCAAAAGTAAACTTTCTTTTTTTTTCAGATTTTTAAAATGTTTTCTCACGATTCAATGTCGAGATCTAAGTTCACACCTGCAGCTTTTAAATATTTTTTAATGGTTATTACCACTGTATAGTTTCACACTTTGTGCAGTTTTAAAATAGTAAAATCATTGTAAAATGTTCGTAAACTTGGGTTCAAATGGGGCTCGAATGAAAGCTCTGATGTTCCATTAAAAAAGTACAAAAGCATTTCACTGTAGAAAAAATAGCCAAAGTACTTGGATATCCTTAAGCGATAATAGTACCTCTCACATATTAAAATTATTTCTGAAATTAAGAGCAGATTTTCCATCGAAACATTTACTCGCAATTTAATATTATAAATTCCGCGATCCCCGCCTAGAATCAACTAAACATGTAAATTTGTCAAGTACAGTTATGCGAGTTTTAAACCACAATGACAGAGAATTACAACATTTCTCTGTGAAGTGAAAATACCTCCACGTATGAAAAAATCGTATAGAACTTTTCTATACGGATCGCGTATAGAATTTCTATAGGATTTCTATACGGATATTTTTCATACAAATTATTTCTATACGATTTCTATAGGTTTGATCCTATACGACCCATTGCCACATGTACACTGATAGACTGATTCATTCATTCCAAACGAGATTCGTTAACTATTAACGAATGGTAGAGTTGAATATGACCAAATGAATATTCGTTAATAGTTAACGAATGGTTCACTTGAATGGCGAAAGTCAAGTCAAACAAGGCTCCTCAAATAAACATTCGTTAACTATTAACGAATGAACATTTGGTGGGACCGAATAGACCCTAACCTGCAACCAAAATCCATTCGTTAACAATAACTAATCCCTTCTATCAGTGTATAGAAATATTTCCTATGGAGTTGCGACATTTCTCTACGTTTTTCTCTGGAGCGTTTAGACATCTTTCGTATGAAAACAAAAATTTATGTATAGAAATATCCGAATATCATATACAGAAATTCTATAGACTTTCTATACGCAATCCGTACACTGATAGACTGATTCATTCATTCCAAACGAGATTCGTTAACTATTAACGAATGGTAGAGTTGAATATGACCAAATGAATATTCGCTAATAGTTAACGAATGGTTCATTTGAAGTCATTTGAAGTTAAAATTTGATGAGACCGAGTAGACCCTCGTCTCCAACCAAATCCATTTGTTAACAATAATTAATCCTTTCTATCAGTGTATAGAAAATTTCTATACGAGTTTTTCATACGTGTCCTTTCATTCAACAACCCCTTCCCTTCCAAAATTCCCAAAAATAACGATAAAAAACTTTTGTTTTGCAGGTTCGCTCAAGATCCTTGAGCCAACTTGACATGCTGGACGCCGGGGAGCACCCGCTGCCAAGCGGTGCCACCCATCAGCCACCCCAACCCCACCAACTGTCTCACAATCGTCATCAGCACCCCCATCATCATCATCAGCTGTATTCACCGAATCCCATGGACTGCAGTCCACGTCTCCTCGTACCCAGTGCAACATCCATCACCGATTCGTCTCACACATCCTCCCGAAATCGTCATAAACTCTCTCGCTCCCAGGTAATGCACAATTTATGAAGGCCCAAGCCAGCACATCGAAAATTCCCATCGCGTTAATCAATCTCGCGATATACAGCTGCTCGTGTTTGGTATACGTTTCAAATATTCGCACAATTTGATTTCCATGTGGCCACTGATAATGTCGAATATCTCGGTGGAGATATTATTTCATCGGTATCCGACGTAATTAGTGCGAATTCAGAATTAACTCGATGGAAAATAATTTATCACTGGAGTGCTCATTTGATTCTCTCACTGATGAAAAAAAGTTTCATAAGAACTTCTATTACTTTTTATCGTATTTGACATCAACTTTTTAATCCAACCTCTTTTTAATTCCAATGGACTTTTCTCGGGGTTTGAAAATACCGAGATAGAGAAATTGCAGCTATGTAATTAGGCCCTTGCCTCGCACTGACGCAAACTTAAACCAGAGGAGACTCGGTATAAACTGGACTCTGACGCAACTCAGCTTCTTCCCTTTTCACTTGATTTAAACTCCAACATTGCATTAATCTTCGTGACATTAACTTCTGACGTTGCTTCAGTGTAACATCTAGCCACTCAGGGTACATATGAAATGCTAACGTTGAAGTTCAACAATTGAATTTGATCCTAGTTTGAATTTTGTAGGAAGTATGCCTGGTGTTTATTTTTGGTATTGAATTTTAGGTATCCAGCAGTGAATATTTCAGTGTCAGTTTCGAAGTTGGTGATGAATCCGGCTCGTTGGAGCGGGAAGAGTTTCTACCGGCTACAAAGGGACAGTATTTGGTGTAAGTAGGAGGGACAAAGTTTTTATTGAATTTGGGGGGAAACTATCGCTTCAGAATTTGCATGAGTTTAGTTTAGATCGAGGTTTTTGTTTTTATTGGAAAATATTGGTTCTCTGTAATGAAACGGAAGTTCACTTGCACGATATGGATTAATCGAGTTATAGTATCGACGAAATTTCCGTTAAGTTTCGGTGAAACAGCCATGCTCCTGTGCAATTAAAGTCAAGGAAATTGTTCATCCTTTGTCCCAATATTGTGCCAGATATAAAACACAAAAATGGATTCCTCAAATTAATTTTTCGTCTGTATCTCACTGTAATTTTCAGTAGAGTGACATTAAATTCGATTTAGGAGAAAAAAATCATTAACTTTCAAATTTCGCGAAAAATTACATGAAATGCTAAATTTTTTAGGGACAGGGAGACAACGCGTTCTATTCCAATGTTTTTCCACATGTCAAAAATATTAATGGATTTCATCAAATACATTCTTCATCCACATCGCGAAGAATAATGATGGTCACTGTAATTTTCAACAAAACGACATTCAATTTAATTTAGGGAAAAAAATCATTAACTTTGAAATTTCACAGAAAATTATATGGGATGTCAAATTTTTTAGCGACAGGGAGACAAGAATTCACCAACTTACTTGAATTTTCAATCAAAAGATTAATATTGCGTACCAAATTTCGCTGAATGTTCAATTAATTGACAATTCAACAATACCTTCACCTGAATGTTCTTGATTGCCATTGATTTCAATGAAATAATTAAACGAAAATTTGCAGTTTCCAGTGATTTTTTCATCCAAAAGTGAATTTTCAATGTTTCAAAATACAGGGAAATTTAATCCCGAATTTGAGAAAAAATGACTCATTCTGTTCCAATACTTTTTCAAATGTCTTTTGATGAAATGATTTTGTGAAATGAATTATTTGTCTGTACCTCAAACACTGTAATGAACTTCACTGTTCAAAAAAAAAGAAATTTCATGAACAGTTCAATAGTAATTTTCAGGAGAGGGACATTAAATTCTATTTTAGAGGGAAAAACTCACGGAAGTTCAAATTCTTGTCAGAATTGAATGGAAATCTACATTTTTGAGCGACAAAAAGTCTAAAGGTTTCATTTATTCATAATCCCGAATATATTAATTTGGATTTTCCTGATTTCCATTAATTTTCATCAATTTTTTATAAAAACGTAAATTTTTACCGACAAAATTCCTTAAAATTTCCGTCAAATTGTCAATTGATGAAAATTTCCAAAAAAAGAACCGGAAATTTCAGCCAAAAATGTTCAACAGCGTAAAATCAGTGATTTTTTCTAAACAGAGAAAAGTTATCCTTGACCTAAGTATAGAATCCTTAACAAGACAAAGATTTATGTCCATAAAAAAACTTCAATAAAAAAAAATGCACCACTTTACTCGACATTTTCTGGATATCACAGTAACTGGAGGGGAAAAATTCTCGACCAAGGTGAGAATTCATATTCTGTAAAAGAAAAGCATTGCGAATTCATCTGATCGAAATTACTGATTCAAGGTGCACATCCACACGTCAAAATAGTACGATAAATGGGTTCGCACATGAGCAGACTACATGAGTAATCGATTAGTAGAGCCATTTCCTCATAGAGCCCCAATAAAATCTCTAAAATACAGTATTTACCAGCGTAAATAGCTGAAGATTTCCTGATTGACGTCCATCGCCAGACAGGCATAAATGTGAAACATGCAACACCATAAAATATCAAATTTTGCGTTGGTGGTATGTTCCCAGGGTAAATGATGAGGGGAGCACTGTAAAAACGCTTGCAAACCCTCCGCAAACAAGAGTTTACCTCGCAATAAAAAATAGCATCAAAGGAAACCCACGATATTTTATTCAGCATGAACTTTTGAAAATGATAGGTGCGGATACTCAAGCCTCCTGACATTAAAACAAATCGCTGAACCTTGGACCGCGGATCAGATAATCCTCACTCTCAATTACCGTTGTTCTAGTTTCGCAAAGTACAGAAAGAAAAAAAACATTGAACCTCATGCTAAATGCGGAATAATAAAAATAAAGAATTCAAAATGTTTAAGGCTGTTTTTTTAAGCGACGACCTGTTTCGCCCCAATACTAAGAAATAGTTTGGAGAGAAAAATTTATGCTAAACAAATTTTTTCAGACACTGCACCAAAAAAAAAACAAGTACTGATTCAAGTCGACGTCGGTTTGATTCTAACCGATTTTTGGCTTGATTCAAAACAAGCGACTGGGACCACGCCAATCCGGGTCTGATATAAGTCGAAAAGTGGTTTATTTGAAGTAGAAACATGTCAAGCCGATATCGATCTGAATCAAGGCGAAAAATCGGTCTGAATCAAACCGAAAAATCGGCTTGAATCAAACCGAAAAACGGAGTGATTCGCGTCGAAATTCTGCCTGTGGAAGATAGCGACTTGATTCTAGACGATTTTTCGGTTTGATTCAAACCGATTTTTTGGTTTGATTCAGGCTGATTTTTCGGTTTGATTCAGACCGATTTTTCGGCCTGATTCAGACCGACTTTTTTGGGTGTGATTTGAATGGAAATTTAGACATTCGTTTGACTCAAGTATGCTTGTTACTGATGAAATAGTATATTTCGTAACGAGTGCAAAAAAGTGTTTTTTTCACGAGTTACGAACAATATTTTTCATCACAATGTGGCGGAAATTAGACTTTTAGGCACGCGGAGCGTGCCGAAAAGTTCACTTTTCGTCACAGCGTGATGAAAAAATATTTTATCAGTGTAATGTCTGAATGTTTGGACAGACGTTAAACTATGAATTTTCAATGACCGAATTGAAATTATGAATTTTCAATGACTAAATCCCCTGAAATTTCAGTGGAAATGTAATTTATTAGAAATTTCCAAGAAGCTTACCGGAAATTTCCGTGAAAAATTTTCAACAGTGAGCTTCAACTCCCCAGTGCCACCTCTTCCGACTGAATTATTCCTTCATGATGCCCAAAAATAAAACAAATTGCTCCATAGATTATTTTTAGCTTACATTTCGACCTGTTCCACCCCATTTGAACGCCCATCCGAATAATCTATGCCCACGCGAACAGATACACACCACATTCCGTGCAACCGACCCGCTTATTTACGCCGGTCGAATACATATTATTTGACGTACCATCAACCCCAAAGCATATCATGTAAATATTAATCAAACGACTTCGTAGATTCATCAACCGAAAATTCCCCGCAGACGTCACTTCGCCCTATCTGCCTACGTCCGTCGAAGCAATGAGCACGAAACTCAGTCTATCGAACCGTAAACACCGATACGATACTTTGAAAATTGCTCCCTTCAAATTCATTCACAATCCAACTTTATGTTCACCCAAAAGTTTCAACTTCATCGACAGTACACCTGTGACGCTGAATGCTCGCATACCCATTATGTACTCGCGACTGGATAACCCATTAAAATGAGTGACTAATGGCGTTTTAACTCATCACGCGATTATAAACATACGCAAATGTTTATTATGTGAATCTCATTGAATTATCCAGCGTAAAATAGTCTCCGGTCAGTCCATTTGCTCAGCCCTTTCAATAAACACATTTGCATGCGATGATTGAATATATACGCATGTGGAAAAATGTTGGGATAATATTGACGTAGTCTTATGATCACTAACCAGTACTCGTGAACTTCGTAGTCAAGTATTTTGCTCTATTTTCCCTTTTCACTTCACGATTAGCCAAGCATGATCCAATCAGCTTTACCTTCTCGTTCTAAGTACGGATCTTCTCCAACGTACTGCAATTTCTACTTGGTACACTGATTGTGAGAGAACATTTTTTTCGAAGAGTACGTCTTCACTTGTATGAAGAAGCTCATGGCTGGAAAATTGACAAGAAAAAATATCTTACGCTGAGGAAAAATACTTTTGTCAAGAGATTTTGTAGTTACTTCAAAGACGAGGATAATTTGTAGACGAAGATAATTTGAGGAGGATTTGTTTATAACAAGAATGTAATTTCTCGAATCAAGTCTAGTCGAATCAATTTATTCAATAGTTTTTTAATCTCAAATCCAGAATATTTTAGTGCAAAAACCACCTGACTTGATTTGAGACGTCGCTTTGTGTCAACCAATTGCCTCTCATCCTTCAGACAATTACAAAATCTCTTGGCTAAAGTTTTATTTTTCAGTGTAAGATATTTTTTCTACGCTTGTGCGTAAAGTGAAATTTTACAAAATAATTCCACTTTCCACAAATTGTGAGGAAAAATTGAGTTCGACACTCGTGGGAAAAGTGTTCTTTGACCCTAGGGAGGGTAGCACTCGCCTTCGGCGAGCGCTACACACCTCCCGCGGGTCAAACAATATCCCGAGTCGAGGATTTGGTTCTGATCGGACGTACACAGATCTTTCAAGATCTCTCCAGACCTAGATAGACCTGGTAAGTCCTAATCAGTAGTGATGCCGTCGAGATTACACGATAAAATTTTTGGATAGATCATCACGGTCAGAAAAAACATCGAAAATTTTGGAATCGTCGATATCTCGAAAACCATGGGATCGGTGCATCTCAAAATAAAATAAAATTTGAATTTTCACCCGCGGCAAGGGGGGGGGGGGGGGGTATTGGGATTTTTCCAGGCGGAGTCAACTTCCGGCAAACTCGAATTTTTACGCCAAGTGAACGTTGAATTCGTATCTACTGACGATTCTGAGGCCAATGAAACACTCAGAGGCGCCAGATATGTAGAAATAAAAAATTGGAATTTTCACCCGATGCAAAGGGGTATTGGGATTTTTTCAGGCGGAGTCGAAAAAATTCGACTTTCGGCAAACTCGAATTTTTACGTCAAGTGAATGTTAACCCGAATCCTCTTTTCTTCGCTTCCAAATGGAATTTTTGCAAATCGATCGATTTTGTGATTCACTATTTTCGTTGTTTTGTCATGCAACCTTCGAATAATTCACCAGTGAACCCTCTAGCGACATTCGAAATGATTTATTCCACATTTATGATCGTCCGATAGTCTTTTTCCATTTCCCCTTTGAAATCGAACAGCTGGCCACCACAGTGCATTCTCCTCCAAGGGAATTTTCATGAAAATTCCCTTGATCGAAATGTTCAACCAAGAGGAAGACGACCACAGAGTCGACAGTCAAAACAATAACCTATTATAGACCGACTCCATAGCAGAGGAAAACAAAGGTATTTGAAGGGCGTAAAGACCATACATATGCATAAACATTCACACCAACGTGTACACACTCACCCAACCCTTTCCCCCGACACTTGTCTCTCTATCCAAACCCAAAACCTCCGAAAGTCTCTTTACGCGATAAGATTTTTTGTTCCCACATTTCCACAGTTTTTCACCCTTCGTCGCCCTTTGCCTTCCTCTCTCTCTCTCCCTCTCTCTATTTCAACACGTCTTTTGTAGCTCAGCATAGCGAACAAAAGACTCTTTTCGTCGATGCGTGTTCACTCATTCATCCAGGCTTCCGCCATCACTCACTCATTTTTTTATTCTTCTTTGCCACGTTCGCTTCGCCGACGTCTAAAGGCACGTCGGATCCGATTCACCACCTATGGTGGTGACCAAAGCCACCGGATACCAGTCCGGATATAGGCCCCGAGTGACATGACAGCACGTATCACCTCTGATTCTTCCTTTTTTGGGTATAAAGGAGATACAGGGAAAGGAGGGAGAGGCTCTAAAAATAGATCTTCATGCTTACTTGAGCATTGAAGGTGGTGAACGAACTCCCGGGAAATTGACCAGTCTGGACATGACCCCGAGAGGGGAGGGGATCGTTGATTATTACTCGCAATTGCTGGTTTAATTACGCAAGTGTTTATGGACGGTTTATTATTGTGTCAGAGTGGAACGCGCGCTTCACGCTAGATTTATCGCTGTTTCACCCTCGTTTCGACAATGGGATCTCGCACCTTATTGCGCGTACAACGTGAGATGAATTTGCATGAGAGTTATGGGGGTTTTTAGATACGGAGGGATGAAAAATTCTCTCGATCTCGGAATATTGTTCATAATTCATGAGAAATCCGGGGTGTAAACATATTCATAATTTCCCGAACGGTTTATGGAGAGAAATTTTTATGAAAAATTAGCCCTCATTCTGGTAACGATTCTGGGGATAAGATAGTATCGATTTTTACGAATATGTCACTGTTTTTCTGGAATATGTAATGGGTGTTGAAGAATATATGACCAATTTTTAGGGATACTGGGCACTAACTAGAATAATCCATAACATAAATGATTTTTATACATTCCAAAAATTAAAAAATGGCTCCCTGAAAATCAGTGACATGTCTCTGAAATTGAACGACATCACACTGAGAGAAAAATCTGAAGTTCGATTTACAATACGAAAATAGTTGAGGCATTTTGGTGAAAGATACGATTTTTTTTGTATGCGCCACATAACATTATGGTAACTTCACAAGCGTAATTTTTGCAATTTAAAATGCAGTTAAACTAACCAAAGTTCAACAGCAACCACGACAAATCTATCGTGAGTAGAACTATAAAATAGTTGCAATGACTACATTCCATTGTAGTAATTACTTCTCCGGCCATATAGTTACCGTAACCGATGAAAAATTGTTGAGGACTTTTTGACTATAATTCGATGGTGATGGAATATAGTCAGAAGAATTATATTTTTCTCTCAGTGCACTAGAAATTAGTGACAAATCACTGAATTTCAAAATTTTGCACTCGTTGAATGTTACAATGCCAATCGCAAAAAACTGGGAATAGATTTCTCAAAGTTACGCTGATGATAGAAAGGATTATTTATTGTTAACGAATGGATTTAGTTGGAGGCTAGGGTCTATTCAGCCTCACCAAATGTTCATTCGATAATAGTAACCAAATGCATATTTGGGGAGCCTTGTTTGAATCGACTTTCACCTTTCAAGTGAACCATTCGTTAACTATTAACGAATATTTATTTGGTCATGTTCAACTCTACCAATCGTTAATAGTTAACGAATCTCGTTTGGAATAAATGAATCATTCTACCAGTGTAGGGATTGGAAAATCCAATTTTTTTTCTCTGTAGCATAGGATACTGACGACGATATTTCTCTGGTTGAGTTACTTTCCATAATTTTGGAAATAGTCAATTTTAAAAAGAGAATCATTCACATTTTCTTGAATCGATACCATGTATCGACCCCATACATGAACGGTTAATAAGAAAAACCTTGCGTAAGGAACATTTTACGTTTCGTCCCGTAAAGAAATCATTCCTGTGGGAGGAAAAATTATGGTTTTTCAATCATCCAAATGTACGGAGAGAAATTCTTTAGAAGAATTCTAGTGCTGTGCAGGTAAAATTTCTATATGCGTCCAGTAAAATTTTTGGATATCTCCACAGCAAAAACGAATGTCTGAATTTCACACACCTTTTGGAGATATTTTTCAGACAGTAAAAAATGACTGAAGAAAATGAAGATTTGTTTGAATTTGAAACATGAACTGAGATGTTTAGGCACCTATTCGTGTAAAATTCGGACAAATTTTCATTTTATTCAGACGTTTTTTAGCGTCTGAAAAATGTCTATAAAACATGTGTGAAGTTCAGACATTCGTTTTTGTCGTCTGTGAAAATTTTCTATCAATAACAAAAAATACACGTGTGCCTAATGAAATTTTCAGTGCTAGCACTAGAATTTTTCTCAAAAATTTCCCTCCGTTTCGACTAAAAAAGCGTAAAACCTGATTTCGCTCTTCAATTTCAGTTCCAATAAATTTCCTCAACTGTTTCCGCTTCGTGAGTCCCTTCTCCTCTCGTAAAATTCACATATTAATGTGGTAATTCACCCGATCTCATCAACATCAATATGGTTAATTCGAAAAGTTCTCTCAGTTTGTGAGAGAACTCGTCCCACCACCAATGTTTCATTGAATTTCATTTTCCTTGCAGAGAGACACTTGGAACCGCCTGTGAACGCCGTGGTCTCGATCTGTCGAAAGTCGACGTCTACCTGGATGCTTTCTCAACGCCTCTGCCAATTTTAACTACCGAAACTTCGTGCTTGGGTGGCAGACATCTGCGAGTAACCGGTAATTGTCAGAGAAGATTAATGTGTCAATTTCTAATGGTTCAAGAGCGGAAATCATTTCCATCTGCGAGTGCCGAGTTTTTGATGATGTTATCACGTCCAAATGAGTATGAGTATCTCGTAATTGAAGGATAAAGCCAAAATCTCCTCAAGAAAATTCTTTCATGTCCCTCAGCGTTGTTAGAAAAAAATCGAAATTGAAATATCTGACGATTTTGAAGGTCTCGAGGTATTACTTCTGATAATTTTTTCTTATTAAACGGTTAAGGATATCCAAGTATCTTTGACAGTTTCGTACTTTTCAATTTCGTACTTTTCAATTTCGTAATTTTCAATCATCAACTTTGTCAATAAAATTGCGTGAGAAAAATTTGAAAAAAAAAAATTTGCACAGAATTGAGATTGGTTGTTTATAAATAAATAATTGAAATTGTTCAAACTTTTGGAAACCTAATTTTTTTAAGCATGAAATCAATTTCTAGTAGAATTCTGAATATGAATAAATTTGTGATAATTCCAAACAAATAATATTTATGATGGGAAATTGATTGTTTATAAAATATTTATAGACAATGCCTCTAATTTTCAAAAATAGCAATTTTTAGATTATTTCATCAATACTCTTCCAAAAGTAAACTTTCTATTTCTTTTCTGATTTTTAAAATGTTTTCTAACAGTTCAATATCGAGAATCAAATTCATACCTGCGAAGTTTACATAATAAATTAATTGTAAAATGTCCGGAAACTTAACTATCTATCAAGATGGTGGCATAAAACGCATTTAAATAATTAAATTATTGATATCTATTGACTGCATAACTGTATTTCGTGCTAACTTACAAATTCGATTTCAGTACATGAAACACATAAAATATGTAAGATGACTTTCATACCGGAATCAAGTACTGAATGAAGTGAAAATTGACACCGCCATAGTGTCAGTGCAAACATAGTAATGAACACAGTTTGGTGTTAGAAATAAAAATCCACTCTGCACTGAGAAAAAAAATTACCTTTGCCAAGTAAATTTACTAACTACAACACACGGAGAGAAATTTTTTAGAAAAATCTAATGCTAGCAGGGGAAAAGAGGCGCAAAGTGACGGCCAGGAAAAAATTCCAGTGCCGGCACTAGAAATTTTATTGGAGAAAACCTGAATTTTTGCCGATATTTCTGTGAAAATTTCACAGAAATCCCCGGAAATTTTACCAGAAATACCAGGAAATTTTACCTTAACAGCACTAGAATTTTTCACAGCTGGCGGATTATAATTTTTTCCAGTACTCGTACTAGAATCTTTCTAGATAATTTTTCTCCGTGAAGAAAATCCACACATTTCAAATGCAAATTTACATACATTTACTTGTGCAACTAAATTTACTTGGCAGAAGTATTTTTTTTTCTCCGTGTGTACCAGAAATTGACTCAGGGCTGAGAGTGAAGTGGACCGCCAAAAAGAGTTGACTTTACCACCGCAATCTTTAACCCCTCACACTAACGACATTAACACCAACTTTTTTTACTCTGTATTTCTCGAAAGCTCCGTTGCAAACAAATGAGTCAGGAGTGAATCCCCGAGATATTCATCAAAAACTCACGCTCAATTCAAGTTGACTCACTTCATTCCACCAATTCGCTCCTGAAATTCGCTCCCAGTTCATTGAATCATCAGATCTCCTTTAAGTTTGAAAGTCACTCAATTGATGACGTTATTACCGTTAACGATAGTTGCGGAAACATCTTGGCGACATGAATCCCTGGAGAAGATAAAGTTAAATTGGATACAAAAAAGTGTGATAATGGCAACGAGATTTTCTAGTTTTCACCACTCACTTGCTGGTAAAGCTAGCAGTAGCCAGAGGCAATATCGAGAAGTGGCTGAAACACTTCGTTATTCCGTGCTCCATTACATCCCCTTGACTTTGTGAAATTCTAATTGACAGATTTAATTATTCACGGGAACTTTCCTCCCGGCTATTTCAACACTTCCGCGTTTAGAACGTATTCCTGATCACGCTCCCGACTGAATTTCCCTTTTCGTCATTTCCCACAGAGAACACTCTACATATTTCTTGAGTCAATACAGAATTCCGGGAACTCTATTTCGTGGATAGAGAGAGGGGGGGGGGGGGATCGATCAAGAGAGTCAGCTTGTTTCTGTACGTGATATTGCCCTCGGGAAACACACAATTGACGTTGAGAAAGCCGATCGTTGACCGTATGCATTCACGTAATTGACTTCACCGAGGATTGTGTCACAGACAATGGCCCTGTGTCGGGTATTCCCATTTATCGATTGACATTCAATGTTTAATACAAACAGAGAAGAGATGAGAGGGATCGAGGAGATGAGTGACAATATCAATCGACAAAAAAATTGACAATAACTGTGTCAAAGAAACATTTTCAAATGCTTTTGAAGGAAATCTCCAGTGATATTTGAATATTTAACACGGCGAGCTTTTCTTCCTTGAGAAATATTTATGATTTCTTGAGGACTCTATAAGATTGCACGCTGTTGGATTTTTGTTTTATTTCGTGGAAGATATTATAGTAAATCTCATGAGAGTGACATTGAATCGGATTTAGGGAAAAAATGGTTATGAAATTTCAAGTTTTAAGTAGAATTCACGGAAATTCATGAGTTTTCAGTGGAAGTGAGAGGGAAATTTCACAACTTGATTGAATTTTCAGGGGAACATGAGTATTCAGAAACAAAATGACATGAATTTTCTTTTTTTTTTCTAAATTTTTCTGACTTGTCTGAATTTTCACAGAATAATTGAACTGAAAAATCAAGTATTTTGTTGATTTCCAGATCATTTGAACAGAAAATCAATGGAATATTTGATTTTTTATTTTTTTTATTTTGCATGAAGTTTTTCTCCGTAGTACATATGTTCCGTACGGAAATTTTCAATTCTTTTTATTTTTTTTATATTTATATACCTTTTCAGGAATACGTAAAAATTTGACTCGAAAAATCGCAGGGATAAAAAGAGAAGAGACTTTCTCAAGAAATTGGAGAGTTATCCCTGGCAGTTATCCCTGGAGTTATTTCTGGCAGAAATTTCCGCTGCAATTCTTGAAAGTTTTTATCCATTGACAGCTGCACTGAAATTTCAAAGAATGTCGTGTTTGAAAATTAACAATTTGATGAGAAAATTGATGGAAACTGTAATTTTCAATTCAATTACCCCATGAAAATTATAAGGAATCAAAAAATTGATATAATATCCTTGAATTGTCAATGAATTAAGAATTTAGCATTATTTGGTTGCCAAAATTCACAATTTTTCATCATTCAAAATTTGAAATTTAATTATTTTTTCTCTCTAAGTTGAATGCAATGTCACTCTCCTGAAAATGACTACTGAACTGTCCATAAACCTTCAATTCTTCTAACGCTGATACTGCGCTCTGATTGGCTGACATAAAAAAATCGAGAAATATTCACAACAATTTTGATAAAAAACGAATGAGTGGCCAGTACATTACACGATTGCTCAAATTCCGATAAAATTGAAAACAGAAATAGTTTCAAGCATCTACTACCGACGATTGAAATTCGAATTTTCATTCAGCCTCGGGGAAACATTCTTTATATTTTCCGCCTGAATATCCGAAGAAAATGGCATTGACAGACCTATGAACAGGCGAGATATACATACAGGCTGAATCGCCACGCTTGAACATTCCAACGCAGTGGGATGGAGCTTATGGAACTCGAGAATTTCGCAAGGCGAGCGTACTCACCCCACGGTGGAACTCGAAGCTCCCGCTCCCTCTATCACCCACCCGTTTTGTGTCTAGCCCTTCAGCTCCCGATGACGCATGATCCCGCAAATATACATTCCTAGTTGATGGGAGGAGAGAGGCTAAACAGATAAATCATCGTCTTTAAGGTATATCCCAAGACGACAGCACCCAAAAGTTAGTTCCTACGGACTTTCGGAAAAAATTCTAAATGACTCAATTTATTGCATTCTCAAAAGTTATTGAGTTTTTGAATGCTCATATGTTGTCGACGCAGGCAACCATAACTATTTGAATCAAACAAGAAATTATTTCAGTAGCAAAACAGTTGGAAGTGGTAAAACGGTTTAAGTCGACTTATCTCCCAGTTGAGTTTTTGAGGAATACTTCCGAATCTAAAGCAGATGACGAAATTTTCGTAATGACATTTGTTGTAGCTCTCAATCGGCTCTATAAAAGAGGTTTTAAAGAATATTTTGCTATCTCCCTTAGATTCTGAGATATTCATTGAAAACTGGTCATTAGTCAAAATTGACTTGTACCGTTTTACCACTTCGCTCCTGATTTGTTACTTAATTGTTTAAATCAAATAAGAAATGCTTTCTCAAAATTTCCATTTTTTAGAGTTGAACATTGCAGAAACTGTTCGAATGATCTGCAATTGATAAAATGTTTGATTTTCAGTTCAACCATTCTGTGAAAATTCGGAAAATCATGAAAATTGAGGGAAAAATTAAAGATTCATGTCATGTTGTTTCTGAATAGTCATGTTTCATTGAAAATTCAGTCAAGTTGTGAAATTTCCGCCTCACTCCCCCGAAAACTCGTGAATTTTCTTGAATTCTATCTAAAACTCGAAATTTCATAACCATTTTTCGTTTAAATCGGATTCAATATTACTCTCATGAGAATTCCTACCCTATTTTCCATGAAATTTCGAAAAATTTCTACCAGCGTAGAGAGATTGCAGTTTCTATCAGAATTCTACACGGAGAGAAATGTTCAGTAAAAATTATGGAACTCACAACTCGCTGACCGATTACGGAATCGACTCAGAAAATTTAGATAAGTGACGGTATCGTAATTCTTCCGAGGAGATTCCGATAAAAATTACGGAACGCTCTGGAAAAATTCTGTGACAGTTTCGTAAAATTTCCTACAACCACATTTCACACCGTAATTACGGAAAAGATACGTAATTTTTATTGAATATTTCTCTCCGTGTATGCAAAATCCCTGAAAGGACAATACGCCACACAATTCTCTCACAAAATTCTCTAAAAAAACTAAAAACATTTCAAGTTATGGAATACTCCCTGCGTAACTGTGGAATATACTTGGATACTGTTCACATAAATATTATGAGACATTGTCACGTTTAAGGATCGCGTGACAGTGGGGTGACATCCATGCTTTATGTTATCTAGTTACAATAAAAAAACCGTGGTGATGAAAAAAAGAATGAACTTACACGAACGCATCGAACATTTTAATCTTCTTTTTATGCTTTTTTTTAAATCCACGTTTTACTATCTCTAGTACTTTTTTCGTTAACGTGAGTTTTTTTCACTTTTAATTACAGCGAAGGATGAAAAAACTGCTTCACGCACTTCGAGCCAGAAGAGCAGTCAGAATGTGTCGTTACGGAAGAGTGGAGTAAGTAATTTCACTTCATACTATTTATCACTCTTCACGTTTTATGACATCGTTACGAGGTTTTTTACAGGAGAATGAAAGTGTAGGAATACAGGTGCATGTAATTCACACATCACTTCAGAAGATATCTATCACCTTAATATATTTTCACTTTTCCTCATTGAAATAATATCACAGGAAGGTGCAAGAACCGTGAGGGCGATGAATGAAAAGTATCTCACCACATTTTATTACATTTTTGGTCTAATTAAAAATCTCCCCCCAACAAAATTATAATTTTCAAATGAATAATTCTAGTTTTAACAATTTTTTAATATTTGAAAATATGATGGAGTTCAATGTTTTTAATTCAGAACTATATCGTGATAAATAGCGAGCAAAAAAATCTTGCAAATATATAAAAATTTTACTTATGTTAACAAAACTTGTCATAAAAATTGGACAGAATAGATCTGATCCTCAGTAATTTTCGCTTAAACTTTCCTTATTTTTTAACAAATTCGGATATTGATCGCGTCACTTTGAAAAGTGGAACTCATCAATTTTTCACTTATTATTCATCTTTATCATTGATTGAGTTTTTTTCACATGCATCATTAACTATTATAATGCATGTATGAGTACATGAACTTTAATACATTTGAAATTTAAATGAAGGCAAGGAAGCTGCTTACAAGTAAATGAGGTGATAGATCAGCGTGAATTCCACAAGACTGATAATAATAATAAACAAAAAGAATTTACAACTTATGGAATTGTGAAAATTGTTTCAAGTTTATAGAATTTCTACAAACTCAGATTCCTGAGGAAAAATCTCACGGAAAATAGCATTTTTCATTTTTTTTTCTCGAAAATCGGAAAAGTTTTTTTCCCAGGGTGAACCTCCCCTCAACGTTATCCCTGTCGAATGTTCTCATTTCAAGATGCAAATGTTCTTATTCAGAAAACTCACCTGTTTTTATTTTAAGAATACAGTGTTAAAAAAATTTAACTGAATTTTCCAGAAAATGTCACTGAATTCAATTTAACAGAAAAAAGTCTGTGAAACTTCAAGTTTCCTTGAAAATTCAAGGAAATTCCTGATTTTTCAGTGGAAGAACAATGAAGATTCCGAAATTTCCATGAATTGTCAATGTAAACATGATAATTCAATAAGAAATTGGTCTGAAACTTCAAAAAATGGAAAATTCAAGAAAATTTTTGCTTGAATTTTCCTAATTTCCATTAATTTTCGTAGAAAAATTCCCCGAAATTTCAATGAAACCGTCACTTGTTTCATATTTCAAGACTAAAGCGTGGAAACTTCAGTAAAAATTGTTTAACAGTGTATGCTAAAAATACGTAGGTTTTTCATCCTCAATGTTCGACAGTTTTCTTCTGAAATAAAGTAGTTTCTTATTCTACGAGCGATACATGTTAGAACGTTACCTCTCTGAAATCTATACCTTTATTTTACCGCATTACTTCAGAATCCAAGAACAATATTCTGAGCTCAGCGAAATTTAGTTCTCCATTCACTGATGATACCCCAGTCCCGCCCTCACGAGATTAAATAACCGTTCCAATTTCCGGAAACCAGAGTTATCGCGGTAGAAGTGGACGTTTCTTCAGCGTTTCAACCGAGGACTCGAGTATGGATTCAGAAATGGGACCAGCAGTGTCACTCGTTGCTGGCAAGACTCCTGCTGGGGCTGCAGGAATCAAAGCCAGCAAGCAACGTTGGAGTGGCTTTTTCACCAATACCAAAGGAACGAGAATGGAATTGCTCGTTGAGCAGCTCAATAGCTACACACAGCACGGTGTACCCTGTCTTCCAGAGATACAACTGCCTTACGATCACGTATCGAACGAAGAAGGTTGTTCATTCTTATGATATTCAAAAGGTGTTGGTAGACTATACGGTCCCTTTCTCAATATAAATGTTATATTTGGGAATTTTTGGGATCCAATGCCAGCCACGTCCGCGTCGTGGGCCCTGGGTAACGCCAAGAGCTGGTAAGGCTCGTAATTCGATGCTTTACCATGCTCGGGAATTTAGAAAGTGACTATCTTTAAATTTATTTATTAAAATAAATTTGCCTTATGAAGGAAGGTGGCGAAATGGGAGGTCTCGTACACCTACCCGGCCACTTATATAATTATGTAAAGTGTTCCGAAGAGTCCTAAATTCACCTCTGGCAACCCACTCCCCATGTGACAATTTCTAGCAGGGTATCTGGCACGGGTACGTATTGTCTATCAAAACCATTCAAAATGTACATTATATTATTCATGGACATTTTCAACCCATTCCACTTTATCGTTAAATCCCTCCATATGCTGAACCGTTGCACGCCCATCGCACAGGAAGATTTTCCACCAGTCAAGGGTAAATCGATCGACCCCTTGAACACTCCATTGCATATAATACCGTACACGGTATCGTGGTCTCGCCTTCCCTATTTTTTCTGTCTCTTCTCTCTCTCCACTTCAGCAAATACGTTCTTAAAGCGAACAGGAATTGCCAGTAGATGATATGCGAGTATATAACTCCGGAAAACCACCCCTCAAGGATGAAGCAAAAAATTTCAAACCCACGAAGGGGATGTCGAATATATAGGACGCTTACCTCTGCATCAGGGACCGGCAAAATTGTTATCAAGTAATCTTAAAAGAAGTTTACCATGGATTAATTAAAGTTCACTACATCTTTATTCAAATTTTAAAATTATTTTTCATTCTCAGTTATAATTAAACAATTAATTCTAATCATCTGAATTTGATTTTGCAATTAAGCTAATAATCATCATTTTTGTCAAGTTGATTACTGATTTATAAAATATTTGAAAAACTGAACAATACAGTTACCTGATTTTGTATGCAATAAAATAACTTTAATTCTGGATTATGATCTTGGCTATCTCTGCTCTGCATGTGACACAGAAAGAAATTTCATCATATCGAATGTAATTGTCATTATCAAAAATAGATAGTGAAAAACGTTGGAAAAAGTCGGTAAATTCAATTTCACGATTAAACAAACATACGCCTCTTTGGTTTTGAAGAAAAAAAACTAAAAATGATGGCACTTACGCCCCGTTAGCTGTAAGGCGACATAACGTTTCATAACTCACTGGAGAAAAACAAGCCTCCCTTAGTGTTTTTGAATTATGAGTGAAATTCACGAAGGGGATACGGAATATATAGGACGCTTATCTCTGCATCAGGGATCGGCAAAGATTGTTACTTAGTAATTTTAAAGGAAGTTTACCATAGATTCATCAAAGTTCACTACTTTTTTATTTAAATTTGAAAATTATTTTTCATTTTCAATTATAATTAATTAATTCTAAATATCTGAATTTGATTTTTGAATTAAGTTAATAATCATCATTCTTGCGAAGTTGATTACTGATTCATAAAATATTTGAAAAATTGTACAATACAGTTACCTGATTTTGTATACAATAAAATAACTTTAATTCTGGATTATGATTTTGCCTATCTCTGCTCTGCATGTGACACAGAAAGAAATTTCATCATATCGAATGTAATTGTCATTATCAAAAATAGATAGTGAAAAACGTTGGAAAAAGTCGGTAAATTCAATTTCACGATTAAACAAACATACGCCTCTTTGGTTTTGAAGAAAAAAAACTAAAAATGATGGCACTTACGCCCCGTTAGCTGTAAGGCGACATAACGTTTCATAACTCACTGGAGAAAAACAAGCCTCCCTTAGTGTTTTTGAATTATGAGTGAAATTCACGAAGGGGATACCGAATATATAGGACGCTTATCTCTGCATCAGGGATCGGCAAAGATTGTTACTTAGTCATTTTAAAGGAAGTTTACCATAGATTCATCAAAGTTCACTACTTTTTTATTTAAATTTGAAAATTATTTTTCATTTTCAATTATAATTAATTAATTCTAAATATCTGAATTTGATTTTTGAATTAAGTTAATAATCATCATTTTTGCGAAGTTGAGTACTGATTCATAAAATATTTGAAAAATTGTACAATACAGTTACCTGATTTTGTATGCAATAAAATAACTTTAATTCTGGATTATGATCTTGGCTATCTCTGCTCTGCATGTGACATAGAAAGAAATTCCACCATTCCAAATGTACTTGTCATTATCAAAATTAATTGGTGAAAAACGTTGGAAAAAGTCGATAAATTCAATTTCACGATTTAAAAAAAATACGCCCCTTTGGTTTTAAAGAAAAAAAAACGCAATGATGGCACTTACGCCTCGTTGGCTATAAGGCGAAATGACGTTTCATAACTCACTGGAGAAAAACAAGTCTCTCAGTATTTTTGAATTATGATTGAAATTCCTCAGTCTGCTTCAAGGGTGCGAATGGACTATAGTCGCACCCATCGCACCGTCGCAATTGTTCTGGAGCTGAGCACAGTATTCTTCTCTTGAGAAATACTCTCAACAGAACTGTTCGGAATGACGTCATCGTCATTATATTCCCCGCTGAGTCGCCAATTTGCATCAGAATTTATGCTCCCAGGATGGGACAGAGAGCATTATTCAGAGTGTCTTTAGAATATCCCTCTCCCCCAGAAGCCCATTCCCATACTATTGCGATAGAATTTCGATGATTTGTCAACCCTCATGAATTGTGCATTTCTTCTCTCTTTGAATATCAGAATTGTACACACTCGAGGAGGATTGGCGAGACTTTGTCGACAATTGGGAGCGTTTAACTGAAAAACAACAGCAACAACAGACGGCACTTTGGGAGCTCGCTCAGACGGAGATTGCTTACATAAGAACTCTCAAAGTAGTAACAGACGTAAGTCATTCATTATTTAGTATTCCTCCGAATAGCCAATTTCTTTCAGGCTTCTCAATTGTTCTCGTGTATTGTTTTTCCAGTTATTCATGGCGTGCCTCTGCAGCCTGCAGGCATCCAACATATTGAACGAAGTTGATAGGAAAAAGTTATTCAGTAATATCCCCGACATTTACGCGGCAAATCGCTACTTCTGGAGTGAACATCTGCTGGGTATGGTAAATGCTGCAAGAAGTTCGGGAAGATCACTGGATCCAGGACATCTTCTACACGGATTTGAAACGTTCGAGCAGACATTTGCACCTTACACGCGATATTGCTCAGAGCAGAGTAAATGTCAACAATATTGCAGAGATCGGTTGAATGACAACGAATTATTTACAGCTTACTTAGTGGTGAGTTTTTTTAAAGAGAAAATTTAATATGTCTGGAAAATTTCAGGGTATCCAAGTACTTTGGATATTCTTTCTCCTCTGAGATTTAATTTAAGGTACTTCCGCAGTAAGTATACTTGGTGGAAATTTCGAAATGGTATAAAGACGCAATATTTGGATCATATGTTGTTGACCACATTAAAAAGATATTCCCAAAATTTCAAGTCCCTGGTCCACCCCATTTTTGAGATATGCGTCGCCAAACATTCAATTTTTGTGTTTTTTCCATTTTTGACGATGTATATCTCGAAAATGGGGTGGACAAGGTACTTGAAATTTTGGGAATAATTTTTGAATGTGCTCAACAACATATGATCCAAATATTGCGTCTTTATACCATTTCGAAATTTTCACCAAGTATACTTACTGCGGAAGTTCCTTAATTTAAAAACTGAAATTTGAACAATGAATTTCCTATCGTAAAAATCATTTGATGTTTGGAATAGGAACAAATTTATTCATGTTTCGAATTTGACCAAATATCGATTTCATGCCTGAACAAATATGGTTTCTGAAGGTTTAAACAATTTCAATTATTTATTCATAAACAACTAATATTTAAGCAAATAATAGTTCTGTGAAAAATGTAAATTGAATGAGGTTGAATATTAATTATTTTTTTCAAATTTTTCTCACGCAATTTAATTGATAAATTTGATGATTGAAAATGGTTGAATCGATAGTGTGCACTATATCAAGTGATAAAAAATATCCTTAAGGATATCAAGTACTTTGACTATTTTTTCTCCACTGAAATGCTTTTCTACTTTTGTAGCCGACCATCAGACCGTTACTTTGAACCCCATTTGACCCTAACCTTCCGGGCATTTCACAATAATTTTATTATTTAACCCTAGATTGGTCGCCATATGAGAAAAAGCCGGCCGCGCGTCCTTTTTCGTTAATGACAATTGACTGGCTAACCGGACAAATTCAAAAAAATTTGACTTTGTCAATTGAGGGGTCCAAAGAATTGTAGTAGTTTTTAGACCAACATATTTTCCGAAATTCCTAAAGAAAACAAATTATTTCGAACAGATAAATTATTTTTTTCCATGTTAAATGAAATTTCCTATCATCCGACGTTGCCGGAAACTCGCTAAATGCCCCCGGGCAGTGTAGAGTGAACTCGGCAACGCTAGAGTCTAAATAACACGGCGGGGAATCCCCGCAGCACCTCTGCGACTCTGGTCACCTACCAGTCTCTGGGCCGCGTTTGGGGACCAGGCTAGGGTTAAGCGTTTGTAGGCCTGATTTTGAATATCGATATGGATCCCTTAGAAAACATTTAAAAAATCGGAAAAAAATTAGAAAGTTTATTTTTGGAGGAAGATCGATGAAAGAATTAAAAAACTGCAATTTTTGAAAATTACCAGCATTTTCTATGAATAATTTATAAACAATAAATTTTCCACTATAAAAATGATTCGTTCGGGATAGTAATAAATGTATTCATATTCAGAATTTTACCAGAACATGATTTCATGCCTAAACAAATAAGCTTTCCGAATGTTTAAACAATTTCAATTATTTATTTACAAATAACGAATGTTTAAACAAATAATAATTCTGTGCAAAATGTAATTTAAATGATGATGAATATTCATGTTTTCCTTCAAATTTTTCACCCATAATTTAAACGACAAATTTGATGATTGAAAACGGTTGAATTTATATACTGTATATCTGTAGCCTGTACAAAACTGCAAAATATACGTGGATATCCTTAAGTAGCAGCTGCATGCGAATATTGAATGTGGTGAATTTAAATTCAATTTGGAATCAAATCGTTTTTGGAATTCACTTCAGAAATTCAACAGAATCGAATATTCCATGTTAAGTGATCATTCAAATTTCGACTCACTGTGAAAACTCAGCATTGAACTCAATTGAATTTTCAGTAGATTGGAAATTCATAATTATAATTGTCTGAATTTTCAAAATTTTTATTGCCGTATCGCACGTAGTGTACGCTGTAGTGTACCCTCAATACGACCCCATCTTCCCCTTTGTAATTGAAGTTACCGTATTGTTATTTTCGATGTCAGTTGTCTGGTTAAATTACTTTCCATACTTTTCGAAATAACCAACTTTATTAGAATTCATTCCCATTTCGATTAGTCGATACCACCTATCGACCCCGTACGTGAGGGGTTCAATAACTACTGCGTGTAAACCTTCCATGGATTGGATTAAATTCATTCAAATTTTTCGTTAGTCTTTTTCTACTACTGTAGTTAAACATCAAAGCTTCTATTCTATTTTGAAATGATGTTATTATTTCAACTTCGAAGACCTAAGTTTGATTCTTTATTCTGAACCCTTAGTTAACAATTGAGAAATTACGAAAAAAAATAAGAAACTTTATTTCTGAATTTTCGAATTGGAATCATTTTCAATCATTAAATTGACGTAACCTGTATTAATTAATCATTCGCTACTCGAAATTTTGAAGTTCTTTACTTGAAACTTCAAGAGTAATTCTCTAACCGAGTAGAAAATACTGGCGCAGACTTCGTCTTACCCCGAAGCTTAAAAGAAGACCTTGAAAATGGCAAAAAGTTATCCAAGTCCCCTCAAATATCTTCCCTGTCCTCATGCCTTCTTGATATATTTTTCAAGTGGTGCGAAACCCAAAAAGAATGCAATCGCTTGCGTCTCCTCGACATCCTCGTGAAACCAATGCAGAGGCTAACCAAGTACTCTCTCCTGCTCAAGGCTGTACATAAAAATACTGAGGACGAGGACCAGCGCAGCGAACTAATTCTCATGGTAAAATTAATTATTCAACCCCCATCACCACACAATCCATCAATAACTAATTAAAAATAAACTCAATTATCTTCACAGATAAAATGCGTGGATAATTTTGTAGCCTCGGTTAATGCTGCATTACGTAGAAGCGAGGAAACAGCTCGTTTAGTCAGTGCAGCCACTCGACTCGAGTGTTATGACGTAGTGGAGTCCAGGGACGAGGAGCTAGAAAAATTGATAAAGCAGCACAGTAATCTTGATATAACAACAGCCCCGATGCCGGGTTGCCCGAAGGACGCATTAAGAACACTACTGCGTGAAGGGGATTTGAAATTGCGAGATGCAGCAACTAGCAAAGTGAGCTGAATTATCATTTAAATCCTTTGGATTCTCAGGGGCCCGGTGAAAACATACGATAGCACCTCATTCCCTTGAAATTAAACCGTTTATCTCCGCTTTCAGATGGAGGTGCATGTTCTGCTCATGACAGACATGCTTCTGCTGTGTAAGCCGTCAACCAAGAAAGGCTCAGCTAGCAGCGGCTCGGGGGGTACGGCAGGCGCTTTGAAAGTCATCAGACAACCTTATGTCGTTGATCGCATACGTATTTATGAGCTGAAGGAGTCGTCCAGTTTGGGGTTGGTGTATTTGAATGAGTATGGGGTCGCCTCCGCTGCTCTGGTGCTGACATCGAGTGAACCTAAGCTGGCTAAGGTGAACCTTTAGTATTTTGTTGAAATTCTTACTAAATGTTGGGGGAAATTTCTCGGAAAAAATTGGAAATTGTTGGTAATTGTGATTATTTCCATTACTATGAGATCAATCGCGAAGTGGATACAATTAGTTTTCGTGCACCGCTTAACGAAAGGAAAAATGTGGAATTTGATATTCAGCTGTAGAATGCTTGAACATATCAGTTTGGCTATTATTCCCTCCAACTTTTGTGTTTTGAAAAATGTGATGATCACAGTTATTCATAAAAATCGTTCTTAATTTTGAACACTAGTACCCTTTCAATTATCTTGTAAATCTTCCTTGCGAGGTGAACTCAATTCCTTTCGATTTTCCAAAGTTCTCTAAAGGTTCAAAATAGAGATTTATCCAAGTTCATATATCGAAAAGTTTGAATTATGAAACCTATAATAGTAGCTCTGATATTGAACTATAAATGTTGGAAAGTCCTTTCATCAATTTTCAAAAAAGTTGAATATCCTCAAGATCAAAAGAGTTCATCAATTTTTTGGATTGATGTTAAAAATTAGATATCTTCGAATAAAATTCGAATAATAGTTTGAATTCCAGGAGAATCACGAGTTGAACATAATATGGGCTCAAACTTCTCCGATTTCTAAGCATTTGTACCCATCAAATTAAAATTTTAGTTTTCAGATGTCCTATTTATAATAAAAAGATGACCAAAATGTGTCACGCGTTCATTTTTTTGGAATTTGTTTGCGTTTTCTATCTTTTCTATAATAAAGGGAAGATGGCCAAAGTGTATCACGCGTATATTTTCTTCTCTTTTCTCTATAATAACAAGAAGACCAGTAAGAATATTTCGCATTCTCCACTGAAATTGTTCGATATCTTCTTCTTCTAGTCCTGATGGCTTTATCCCCGCACTGTGGTAGGGGCAAGCGCCAAAAATTGTTCGATATTCAGTTCGAAATATTTTGGTATCAATTATTCAATGTCCATCTTCCCGATTGATATGAATTTTATTAGAATGGAGAATTATAATATATTGACAATGAGAATGATGAATCGTTTGATCGATCTATCATGTCGATATGCGCATTTGATCTCGTCTACTAAAATATCATAGAAATGACTTCTGTAATTCGAGGTAAAGTCATCTCTCAGACCAATTATCGCATCATATGCATTTGTACTAGACAATTGGAATCGCGATCGTATTAAACTCATTATGTCATGCACATTGAGGCCGTAGGGTGGGATTACTAATAAGATTAAACGAAAACAGCCCTCAAAGTCATGAATACAGATGAATTTCAAATTAACTTAAAAAATCGTACTGATCGCAGTCGTGGATGGAGTCCTTGAAGCTACAACAACTGGGTGAATTGCCGACATTTCAGTTCGAAATGTTGCGCAAAAATTCATATCAATTATTCAATGTCCATCTTCCTGATTAATGTGAATTTTATTAGAATGAAGAATTGTATTATATTCCCAATGAGAATGATGAATCGTTTGATCGATCTATCATGTCGATATGCGCATTTGATCTCGTCTACTAAAATATCATAGAAATGGCTTCTGTAATTCGAGGTAAAGTCATCTCTCAGACCAATTATCGCATGTTATGGATTTGTACTAGGCAATTGGAATCGCGATCGTATTAAACTCATTATGTTATGCACATTGAGGCCCTGGAGTGGGATTACTAATAAGATTAAACGAAAACAGCCCTCATAGTCATGAATACAGATGAATTCCAAATTAACTTAAAAAATCGTACTGATCGCAGTCGTGGATGGAGTCCTTGAGGAAGGCGCAGCAGCAATTTGTGACGATGAAGCTACGACCAGTGGGTGAAGTGCCGACCGTGGGGGCTGTGAGCAGACAAGCAAGCACGTATTTGGGTGATGGTGACTACGACATTGAGGACTGTGACGTTTTACCGAGAACACCCCGTGGGAGCAGTAGAGCATCGCGAGTTAGCAGTCTTGCCCACAGTCACAGGTAAATTCGTTTTTTTCTCATCCTACGGGAATGACAATAAAACTTAAATTACCCCAGTGCCATCAATTTCCTAGGGAAATCGATGGCGTATTTGTGGGAATTTAACGAACACGAATTGAATTCAATTGACAGTGACTTTGACGCTTTATTTAGTGGTAGCATGGAGATGGAGGGTGTATCACCGGGCGGTTCTAGCTTTCTACCGAGTTACAATGCAAGCAGAAATGTTAGCGTCGATGCTGAACAACCGAGGGCGTCTAGTGTATCTTCGGAGGAGGGTACGGAAGTCGGATTAGGACATAATCATCGACCGCTGCAGATGAGGTGATTATTCAGCAACTAGTTAGCAGTTGCATTCCGTGTAATATTCGATGAATGCGTAATTAGTGGCGGATTGAATTAAAGTTGTTGAAGCCAAATGCAGTAATTAGCCAGTTTGTGTTTCACAATACTAATTAACATCATTCCTATTGACTGAATAGAGTGAATCATTCAGTGTTCGAACTCACTCGACGATTCGTTATAAAAGAGACGGTTAGTTCGCTGAAATTTAACTTTATTCCTCTTTACGAGACAGTTTTACTTTCATTGATTCTACGATAGCTTGTCCAATCTCTTGGTAATTGAGGTATCATTGAATTTCTTCGTTTGAATACAGGAGGGCTCGCGCTTTTCAAGTAATCCTTTTGAAGAAATTGGAGAATACGCTACCATTTGACTTTTCTACCTGAGTTAACAACCATTTAATTGACTATCTGAACTTAGTATTGAATATTCATGTTTTGATTGAAAATTCAACTAATTCGGGGGATTCTCAACTTTCTGCTGCTCAATAAGTCGGAATTCCATTGAATTTTCAATTAAATTTAAAATTTCATGTTGATCCTTCCTCCTTCCACCCNCCCAAAAGCGAACTCAATGTCACCCTGAAAATGACTAGAAAATTGTTTATGGATTTCCAATTTTCAGATTTATACGATAAACGAAAATGATTGCAAATTAGAAAGATTAGGCAACTAGGTATTCCTGTAAATTGTCAATCTATTGAAAATTCAGCTTTCTTAATGAGTTTAAAAAACAAGCCGTCGAAATGTCATTGATTGCTTAATATGAAAAAAAAATTGAATTTTGTTGAGTCTCAAAGATGAATGAAAAATTCCACATTCGTGTTTTGATTGAAAATTCAGTACTGAATATTCATGTTTTGATTGAAAATTCAACTAATTCAGGGAATTCTCGACTTTCTGCTGCTCAACAATTTGGAATTCCATTGAATGTTCAATTAAATTTTATGATTGCCCCTTCCTCCCTCCTCCCCTAAACTCAACATCCTTGAAAATGACTAGCCAATTGTTTATGAAATTCCGATTTTTTCCATCAGCGCATTGACGAATCAGTCAATTTCAGGAATATTCAATGCAATTGCAATTTACAGATGTACAGTCGAGCACTAAAGTTTGTAAACAGAATACATAGAATGCAAGTTCAGGCTGTTCACGAACTTTAGTGCTCGACTGTATGTGAGAAACGAAAATGATTGAAAATTGCAAAGATTCAGGCAACTAGGTATTTCTGTAAATTGTCAATCTATTGAAAATTCAGTTTTATTAATGAGTTTAAAAACCAAGCAGCCGTCGAAATGTCATTGATTGCTTAACATGAAAAAAAAAGAATTTTGTTGAGTCTCCAAGATGAATGAAAAATCCCATAAACAGTTTAAACTTAAGTTGAATTCACATTCATTCCTAACAGTGTACTTGATACTTGAAATATCATAGGATTTCTTATTTTGGATACAGGAGGATTCACGCTATTTGACTAATCCTTTCAAATAAATTGCAAAATATGTAACAGTTTTTCTTGTCTATCTATGTAACAACCCCCTTATTAGCTATCTGAACTTAGTACTGAATATTCATATTTCGATTGGGAATTCGAATAAGTTGGGGAGTTCTTGTCTTTCTACCGTTCAAAACTTTAGAATCCTGTTGAATTTTCCCGATAGCTTCGTTGCAAATAAATGAGGATGTCCAAGTATTTTTTTGCAAAACTTAGCCCGATCCTCTGTTTCCAGGGGAGCTTGGGGAAATACCCGATTAATTTTGAAGCTCGAGGGGTATTTGTCGGATTAATTTTCCCAATCGGATTTTGGTGAATCAAAATGCAGTAGACAACATCAGGAGGTAAATTAGGGAAGATTTGGACAAATTATGTTATTAGAATAACCCAATTTTCGTAGGCTACCAAATACAAGATTTGATCTGAAATGAGCCGAAAAAATGAAAAGTTACTGCGAAATATTCACTTGTAATACCACAAGAGTTTCAAAATTATGGGGTATTTTCCGATAGGTTCATTGCAAACAAACGAAGGAGTCAAGTTCTTCAGGTTAAAAAATCACGAGCGCGAAGCACGAGTGATTTTTCCTGAAAAACTTGACGACTTCGTTTGTATGCAGGGAACCTTGAGGAAACTGCCCGATTAATTTGGAAGCTCGTGTGGTATTCGGGGGATTATTTTTCCAATCCAAATGTCGGGCAATATAATTGGACCATGAGGCGAAACTCACAATTGAGAAACGAAAATTGTATAATTAACACAGCAGCATTCAATGTGTGTGTCAGCACTCAATGTGTAGTTTCTCTCATCACAAAAACTGGTAAATTGATTCCAAATTGTCTTCTTCGTTTTCTCCGTATTGACGGGAATATTCCCCTTTACTTTTTCATCAATGGTTTTCAGGGAGTGAGATCCGAATCTACTCATTTCGAATAAAAATCCTCGGATTACCACAAATGAATTCAATCTGTCAGTTTGACGAGGCGTTAATTCGACAGCATGATGTTTTGTTTTTTATATAGCAACTACCAGAGAAAATTATCAAAAAATTATCAGTTGAAAATCCTGTAGCTTGTACCACGTGATGTCGAATGGGCCAATTATATTGCCCGATATTTGGGTTGGAAAAATAATCAGGTAAAAAAAATGAAGAACTACTGCGAAATATTCAAAGGCTAGGAGGAAATATGCGAAATAAAACTATCAAGTAGCCTCAAATACTGCGCTCTGATTGGTCCAAATCCGATTGGGAAAAATAATCACTAAAGTTTGAAATTTCTTTATGCCTCCCCCCTCCCTTAAACGAACTCAATAACACGCTCTTGCAAATAACCACCAAACCGACCAAGAAATGCTAATTTTTTTTTAACAGCGCATTGACGAATCAATGAAGTTTTGTAATATTCAATAAAATACTAATGTTCAAATCCATATGCTAATAAAAATGATTGAAAACGAGAAAGATTCAGGCAACTATAGCTCTGAATCATCAACTAATCTATTAAAAATTCAAGCTATCATGCTTGAAACGTCACTGATTGCTACACATGAAAAAAATGAATCTGGTTGAGTCTCCAAGATGAATAAAAAATTCCATAAACAGTTTGAATTTAAGTTGAATTCCCATTCATATCAATTATTATAATTCCTTACAATGTACTCTACTATAGTCAAGATATATATCTTCATTTGAATACAAGCGGATTCGCGCTATCCAACTAATCCTTTCAAATAAATTGAAAAATACGTTAGTCGGACTTTTCCACTTATGTAATTGAATACCCCTCCAATTAGCCACCTGAACGCATCCTCTCAAAGACCCTCCAATTGAATTTCCTACCAAAAATTTAACCATGTTTCCAAATGCAATTTTACGTACTTTGAGTGCTTCATACGGCACAACCATTTGTCTACTTAATCAACTCAGTGCAATCTAAATAGACAGGCCAGCTCAAAGGACTCTTTTTCTTTCTTTTTTTTTATTACTCAAGTAATTACAGACGGTCTCTACTGAGTAAATCGCCAACTCCAAACACCTTGAGCGTCCAAGTGCCAGCGTACTCGTGTCTTGGGCAGTCTTTACCAAACTTGACACTTGCGACGTCACCGCAAACATCCACGGTCTCGCCTACTCCACCAAACTCTCTTCTCATTGTACCACAAATCACGAAGAGCAAGGACACTCTCCTATCCCCGGGTCATCGAGGTGTGTTTGATTGACGATTAATTTATCCAGTGATTTATTTCATGAATAAATGGAAAGTTTATACGAACGTAAATTGTGCACACTTTCATTCTCGATAATTTTTTTTTCCTGTTGATGATAAGGAATTTCCTACCCACCCCCGTCACCGCCGAGGGGTGCACTGAGACGAACATTCGCGGTACCGCAATCGAGGAATCCACCACTGATAAAAACACGACACATCAATGCATCGGTAGCGCAGGGGACTATTCAATCGACGATGAGCCTGGATACAGAGGCCATTGAGGAGCGACGGAGGAGACTGGAATTGGTAGCACGCAGTCCCTCGATTACCAGCACTGTTAAGGAAGCGAGAGGGTAAGGCTCGATTTCGAAGAACTACACGGAGAGAAATATTCAATAAAAATTACGTATCTTTTCCGTAATTCCGGAGCGAAATGTGGTTGTAGAAAATTTTACGGAACTGTTACGGAATTTTTCCGGAGCGTTCCGTAATTTTTATCTGAATCTCTTGTGAAAAATTACGATACCGTCACTCAAAAATTTTCTGAGTCGATTCCGTAATCGGTGAGTGAAGTGAGAGTTCCGTAATTTTTTCTGAACATTTCTCTCCGTGTACACTGAAAAAAATTTTTTTTCTAGGCTGAGAGAAAATTTCCGACGCGTAATTTACATGGGATTTCCACTTGTGTTGTTATACTCTTAAACAAGAGGGAAATTGCTCCTGTGTTGCGGATAGGATAGTTATTTTTGCTAATAAATTAGCAATATGCTTCCGAATGGTCATTTTGCTGATTTTTTTCTATTGTATATTATTCATAGCCCATTTTAGTTTCTTGAATTGAATTAATTTCTTTCTAACTAATTGTTTTAGATTTTCCACTTAATGAAAGTCTAAAAATTTCGGGAAATTTCGATGAAATATTGTTAGGAATATTTCAATACTACATAATGGAATGCATTCGAAATATGAAATTTAAAGGAACCATCAGGAAGCTAACTTTCAGGGGAATTCATGAAAAATTCTAAATTTCCAAAAATTATCCTGAAAATCCAATTAACCAAGACAGTTATTGTAACCATCTTTTAACTTCGTTATAATAGCATTGAAACAAACATATTAAGCTATGATTGAATTCATTTGAAGCGCAATCACCAGAGATAACTGCGGAATTCTGATTTCAAAAAAGACGAAATTTTGTAAAAATCTCATAGAAATCAAAATAACGATTATTGGTGTCGCTTTCATCTTCGAACTTGGTCAAAAGGACATCTCGACGAATTTTTTAAGCCGTCATTCAATGAATTTAGAACATTTTTTTTACTTATCGTGTTATAACTAAATTTTGAAAAAATTCGAAGATTAAAACAATTAATCAATGAATTGATTTTTAATTGATGGCGATGGATAAGGCTTAGCAATACCTTCATTTAAGGAGAAAAAGTGATTCAATTCCATCGATTCATTAGCCAGAAATTTACGAAAAACTTTGCCACAGACATATATACATATATACATACGGACGGACACGGTCTAAAAAATGCATTTTCTGACTTTTTGGATCATAATGGGTCGATATAACACAAAAGTTCAAAACTTAAATTTAAACGATTACAATGCTTCCATTCGGAAGCAAAAATTTTGGCGGACGTTTCTGATACCTTCACGCACGAAAACATTGAATAGAAAAACCTAGCAAATTCACTAGGCAAATCCATTGGATTTCTATTGAACTTCTATTGAAATGTTCAATAGAAGGAAATATTCTATAGAAAAAATAAACAGAATTCCATTTTTCTACAAGACTTATTATATTAAGACGTCTATGAAATTTCCTCGGTTCAAATTTTATAAGTTTTTCTCTTTGATTTTCGTGATGAAAAGAAAAAAAATAGAATGAAAAAAACTGAGAAAATATGAGCCGCGGAAATTCTATAGAAACTATCCCAATAGAGTAAGTTGTATAGAAAAGTCAAATTCTATTGACTTTTTCTATAGAATATTCTCTATTGACGAACAACATGCCAACTTCACACTCATGAAACTTCCGACTCACTCGTATCGAAATATACTATTTCGAAGTTTTTGGATCATACAGGATCGATATAACACAGAAAATCCAAAACTTGAATTTGAACAATTACAAAGCTTCCATTGGGAAGCAAAAAAAATCTCTCAGTCTAGAACAGAAATAGCTCACAAATGCAAAGGGATTTTCTCAATTTAACATGGATCGTGTCTCACTTTTCTGTTTCACAGGAGCGAGGAGAATCGATGAAACTCATTTTCACCTCTGCCAGAGGGATTATTGAAATTGAATTGATAATGGAGGAGGGGTACCCACCCCACCCACGTCCCCGACGTTACAATCGGGCGGGGATTTTTTTTGTTGAAAATGCCACATACTGCGTGCAATTGCTGCACACATTTGCACGCAACAACCGGCATTTCAAAGAATATTTTAGATAAATTGGCATGAAAAATTGATGAAAAAAAAACAAGGAACATTGGAGGATATGGAATTGTTTTGTATGACACGACTCGTAAACCTTCGAATATTGGCGCATGTTTTCACAATCGGTAAGTGGCAAATAATCGTAAATAACGAGAGGAATTTATGGTAATTGCGATGATAACACCTGGCGTTTGTTTTAATTTCAGATAGGGGCCATTTCAATTTCAACGTGAAAATTTTTTCCGACCACTGTTTGATAGTTTATTGTACTCTAGCGACATAATAACGTATTTTACGTCACTCGTTTTTGGTTCTGTTCGTTGACGCACTCTAAACCGAGAAAAAAAATTGTAATTGCGTCTTCACACGAATTCGAGTGTCTTGAGCCATTGGTTTTTAGATGTTTAAGCAGGATACAAATGGGCCTACGTAGGATTAATTTCAACAATTAATGATAAACTATATGTTAGAACGATTCAGTAATAAGAGTTAAGAGATAAAAATAATTAATGTAAATGTAGATAATGACGTTTCGGCTTTTAGGGACGATTGTGACTGTTAGTTATCGATCAAGTTTAAATAATATCCATAAGATTTAAGTACAAATTCTCATCGTTCCAATGACTGAATGAGGGGAGACAACACTTAAGCAGTACATAAAACAAATAAAGTAGATAAATCTTGAGACAGAACAGAGAGTTATCTTTTTTCATCACAATTTTTTAAATAAGAGAGATATTCAACTAATTTTTTCGCTCCTTGCTGCTTGCATCAAGCTACACAGAAATATAAGAATACCAAAAGATAGATTGTAAGACACAATAAGGCCTAATTATGTAAATTAAGACTATGGAGAAACAATAAATGAAAATGCATTATTTATAATTAAATATCGAACGTCTATTGATTCTTTAATGCCTCTAAATATTCAACAGTTATATACCTCCACTAGCCATAGTCCTATAACGACAATATTTCTATTTACATCACAACGACTAAATTCACTGCATTCATTTTTCCTGAAAAAACTTAGCAGAGCTCAGGTTGGAATATTATTCAAAGTACTGATCGAAATATTCCTGGTTATCTGCTATTTTAGAGCCATGAAACGTAACAGATTGAATAGTATTCGAATGGTTTTGTTCCGAAAAATACTATTTGAAATAATATCGGTTTTTGTTTTATTTAATGTGGTGAATGCAATTAATTGCAAGTATTTGAAATTAATAATTGACGGATATTTCTTCAAATATCTTTTTTCCGTTATAAACAATAACTCAATTTTCTTTTTGTCATCACCAAAAATGAAGTCAGAAAAATTAGAAAATTTCAGAACTTTAAAGAGGATGAAGAAAAGAATTGAGAAAAATGAGGGGAAAAGTTGAGAAAATTGCCTGGCTAATTGATATGCTTAAATATTTTTTTAAGATTGTTGTTAATAGTGGCTCTCGATTAGAATTGAAAAAACAAGTTTTTAGAAAAAATGAGCAAAACAATCCTCAATATCCCCACCAATAATTAAGGTTATCCAAGTACCTTTACTTGGTACGTCTGGTACAGACCGCACTGTAAATTCAACCATTTTCAATTACCAAATAGGTCAATTAAATTGTGAGAGAAAAATTTGAAAAAAATCATGAATATTCGACGTTTTCCAAATTACATTTTTCACAGAATTATTATTATTCATAGCAGTCGTTGTTTATAAATAAATAATTGAAATTGGTTAAATTTTTGGAAACCTTTTTTTACACATGAAATCGATACTTGGTAAAATTATGAATCTGAATAAATTTCTTATGATTCCGAACAAATAGTTTTTATGGTGGAAAATTGATTCTTTATCAATTATTTATACAAAATGCTTGTAATTTTCAAAAATTGCAATTTTTCAATTAATTCATCAATTTTCCTCCAAATGTAAACTTTCTCATTGTTTTTTTAGGTTTTTAAAATGTTTTCTAACGGTTAAATATCAAGACCTGCAAAGTTCAAATAATAAAATTATTGTAAAATGACCCGAAACTTAGCATGGGGCTGAAATGAAAGCTCTGATGTTCGACTACAAAAGTACAAAAGCATTTCACTGGAGGACAAATAGCCAAAGTACTTGGACATCCTTAAATTAGAGAGCTCCAGTCGCGCTCATTTCTCTTATTTTAAACTATATTTTTCGATAGATAACACAAAATAACTCTAGCAATTGTAGAGCAGTATTTCAAATACAGAATTGGCGAAATCATTCATCTATACCATTTCCTCAGATCAAGTAATTATTCTTGTGACTTTAGATCAGTTTTTCTCCCAAAGTGTTTCAATTCAGTTTGGAAAGCAAAAATAAATAAACAACTTTTGCATTCCCAAAATGTCGCAAATTGAAGAATTATTCCAAATAGTATTGCATCCTGAAATCCCAATTCAAATACTATACGGAAAGAAATCCTTCAAAAAAAATCCAGTGCAGACCCTTGAAATTTTATTAGGTAGCACGTGAATTTTTCTCGTATTGGTACGATTTTTTAAATTCTAATAATCGCCTAGAGTTGATCACTAAACTGAACTTTGACAAAAGGTTTCCACTTTTCGATGTAAAAGCCTTCCTCACTTTCAACATAAGACCAATTATGGCTATTGATTTATTCTTGAAAAAAATTAAAGCAAATGAATGATATACTGATGTAAATGATCGATTATTCTTTCACTTTCGTATTATGATTACTATTCTTCAGCAGAGTAAACCTATAAGTCAAAAATGCTTAAATAAATTTTTTCAAAATATGCAATTTTCACAGGAATGCTTAGAAATTTTATTTCAACAGCGCTAGAATTTTTCTCAAAGAATTTCTCCTCGCGTATTCCTACTCGATGTTCATGAAAAAGTCTTCACCTCTTTAACCTATAAAACCCCCTTAAACCCCTCCGTGCTGGCTCCTCGCTCTGCGATGGCAATCACGCCGATTGAACCAACTGAGTCAGCAATCACTAGTCATGTCCTGACAAGTGCGCGCCTCCCCCTGTTCATCCGCCAGTGTCTCAATTATATCGAGCAGCAACTCTCTGCTCAACTGCTTGAGCCTGGGTAGCCGTGCAACCTGGGCAAGCAAAACACATTAGAAACTCTCGAAATCCAATAACAAAACAATTCTCATCAACTCCCTCAGTACCTGACTAAAGTGATGAACAATATGATTGAGAGCATATTTCTTCATATCACAAGCTTGCATTCTATCCGCCGCCTCGAGTATCTGAATAACATTTTCGAAAGTAACATTCATCTCCAAATTTTGCTTGCAAAATGCCTGCAATCGATTATTAGTAAAACCGTAGAAAACAGGAGCCGTGAACAGGTACAGAGAGTCCTCAGGCGGCATCGAAACATCAGCATAATAGATATACCTCATCAAAGACGCAAATGACTCTGACGATGGAATCATCTCCCCAATTTGTATGTTAACAGTGTTATTTTCCGGCATAAAAGACCTAAACATTCCCTCGAAATAGCTGCACCGAGCTGCCAAGACAGCTTTGTGCGCCGGAATGGGTACCCCATCCAACATCAAAGTTATATCGCAAAATTCCCTGCCCACACTCTTCAAAAAAATCGCCATATCCTGTTCCAAGGTCGTGCCCGTACCAAGCTCATAATGCTTCGAGAAACTCCGCGCCTGTGGCATCTGCCTCCTCCTTATTATCTCCACCATCAAAGGCTGATCAAGGGTCTCAAATTCCTGACTCATCACAATCTGATTGTAGTTGCTGTCCTTGACAACGAAACTGAGACAGAACTCCTTGATGAAATACAGCTCTAGGTGTGCGGCATTGTGCAGAGCCTCCAACACGTTAGCATGATTAATAGTGGCTTCTAGGTAATGAACGCACAGCTGTTCCAGGCGTTTCATGTTAAATTGAACGGCCAATCGATAGACATCCATCATCAGAAGGACAATGAGATTACCCGGCTCTGGGTCATCAACGCCTTTGGTCGGATCTATCCGATCTGTATATATGTAATTGAGGACCATCTCAAAAGCCTTTGGCACAGCGTCCTCCAATTTAACTTCCAGCAGAGGCATATCCTTAATGGGAATGTCAACTGTTCCGAAAGCCTCCTCAAGGTGTTTCGCCCGTTTCTCCCTAGCCTGCCTAATCTTCCCGCTCAAGAATTGCGATCTTGCAGCCACCATGGCAATATGCGCCGGTATTTTCTTCTCCATCTGATCCTTACCAACTACAAACTCAACGTCGCAAAATTGCCGGGAGAGCAATAGCCGGCCAAAATCGTCGTGCAGTGTGCACTTGGGATAACACGAGAATTGAAATCTGTAAGTCTCCCCCGAGCGAACATTATTGTCAACCGTACCCCCAAATATGTACATGGCTTCTGCGATAACAGCAGCAGCGTGGAAGAGCCTGCCTGAGGGAATCTCACTGTCGTTGGACGGAATAACGACATTCCAGGTCTGTGTGTCCAGATCGTAGCAGTGGAGATCGTTGGGCAGGGTGGAATCAGCTGCACCACCGAATACGTACAAATGACGGTGGAAACTGACCATTGTGTGACCGTAACGACGCGCTGGAGGTGGTGGAGCACCTCGTAAAATGTGCTCAGTGGATATTCGCGTCCAGCGTTTATCCCTGAAGTGAAATTGAAAGAGACTGTTGGTTATTTTGGCTCCACTCTGACCACTGAATACGAACATTGATTCGCGGGCAACTGCTACTGGAAAATTGCAACAGGTTGGGGGACAGTCACCGGACTGTACGACCTCCTCCCATATTCTCAGCTCCCCTGGTAATAGGGAAATTGTCCACATGTCGTTGAGACGCGCGTTACCGTCGTATCCCGCGAATATCCACAATTTGTTGTCGTAGACAGCCGCACCGTGGGCAGAACGGGCGACTGGAGTTTTACCGATGAATTTCCACTCGGTCCATTGACCATTCTGAAAGCGATACTCAAAGAGATCGTTCTTGTTGGTCAGGTTGGAGTTTGAGTGGATGTCACCGGTGTAGCCACCGAATACGAACATCGAGGAGTCGTGCACCACTGCTGAGTGGTGGTAGCGGGGGGCTGGGGGGGTGCCTGTGGCGAAGGCACGACCCCAGGATTTTTCTTTCACGTCGAAACGGAGGAGGTCGTTTAACATTCGCTTACCGTTGTCACCACCGAACACGTAGATTGCGTCTTTGTAGGCCACCACTGTGTGTTTGCTTCGCCTGGAATTGAATGAAACATCATGGGAGTTTTTTAGCGAGAACTCATTACTGTAAAAATACTAAACGCAATCCACTATGTACTTTAAGCAGAGACCATAAAAATAGAATGAAAATAACTTAGAAAATTTATGGAAAAATTTGATTGAAAATCGGCCAAACACTAGTAGAAAGGTCAATAGATATTCAATAGAATTGTCTAGCGAAGGAGCTAGATCTTTGTATTAAATTGAGATGAGATGAGGTGCATGTACCTCAACCAATCAACAAAAATTTATTTAACTATCAAACACCAATAATTACCTAGCTCCAACGAACTCATCACAATCGGGCATCTGTTGCCATCGATGTACAGTCTCAAAGGGTCCAAAATCGAGGGTCAAACACTCGGCAGTTGTAGTGTTATCCATTTTGCCAATGTACCCCTAATAATTACAACAATTACAAAATACTCTTCACACTACGCGATCCCTAACCCAACCAACGAAGCTTTCCCCGAGTCCACTTGTTCGTCTGATCATTTTCCTGCAATCTCCCCCGATACTACTACCCTTTCACGTGAATATTCAGTCAAACATATTTTCTGTTAACAAACCACGATTATCCGCAATAGAACATCCTCGCCCCAACAAAAAAATTTGACGTTTCCTTTCGTGAAATTCCGTAACCCGTCGTCAAATCCGTGTTCAGAGAGCGGTAACTGTCACCATCTGGCACAAAAAACGTGAAGTAGCAAATCTATTCAAACGATTCGATATTAAAAAAAGTATCGAAATCTTGCATCGATATATCGATATATCGATATATCGATACAAAAGTAGCGGTGAAAAATGTCTGTTATAATAATTTTTTTTCAACTACAGATGAGTTGATTATATTATCAACTAAAAATCCTAATATCTCAAACGTTCCATTCCTACTCTCCCTTATGGCATTTGAAAAATTGTTTCTATTGAAAAATTTACAAATTTACAATTCTAGCGCTTACTAGCAAATTTTATTGAGTTTTCATTGAACTTGTATTGAAATTTTCTTTTACTTTTTTAGTCATCTTCGCTTATTCATTTTATTTAAATTTTATTTAAATGGAACGTTAATTTTCGCCTCTTCTTTTTTTTCGTTCAACGACACGACTTTAATGACGCTCATTTTCAGTTGAAGATGAAATAGTATATTTCGATATGTGCGCGTAAAAGTGCTTTTTGTGATACCTGACTCAAAAGTGCACTTTTCGAAACGGTTTAGTATGCGTAAAGCGGCTGTTTTCCGCACGGCGTGCGTAAAGTCCACGGGCGGGCATAAAGTGAATTCTCATGCGTAAAGAACACTTCCCACGAGTGTCGAACTCTATTTTATTCCACTCATGCCTGAAACCGGCTGAATTAGACACGAGACGCGAAGCGTCGAGTCTTTATGTCACGAGTCGAGATTTTATGTCACGAGTGCCTTCGTGACATAAAATTTTGTTCAGTACTTGTTGGGAAATTTCGTCCTTAACGTGTGTGGTTACATCACTCGCCTTCGGCTCATGCTGTAAACCCCACACACGTTAAAGACGATATTGCCCCACATGTACTGAAATATACTATTACATGACGATGTGCGGAAAGTGCCATTTTGCGCACGCGGAGCATGCGTAAACCTCCACTTTACGCACAAGTGGTGAAAACTCTATTAGTTTTTCCCCGATTCGAATGAAAAATGGGGTTCAATAACCAACTTACGAAAAAAATCAACAGAATTTGATTTTTCCATAAAACTCATCGTGAGATTCTTTTCTATAGAAATTTCTGTCCGTAAATTTCCCATTTCTTTTGTTTGTTTTTTTATAAAATGGGAAAAAAATTGCGTAGAAATCCCTTAAAAAATAATGTCAAGAAATTTCTACAGAAAATCTTTTAATAAGTTGCATACAAAAATCAAACTCTACATATTTTTTCCATAGAATAGTTGTATTTGAACACTGTCTATTGAAAAAACCGCGCAGAAAAACTGCGGAATTTTTCAATAAATTCAACGAGAAATGACTACCATTTTCAATAAAAATTCAATAGAATTTTTTAGCGAACTCGCTAGATTTTTCTACTGATACCTGAATAAAATAAGTTGCACAGGAAAATTAAATTCTGATTGCTCCTATAAAAAAGTTTCTATTGAATATTGTGTTTTGGGGAAAAAAGCGCACAAACCCTGCGCAATGTTTCAATAGAATCGGCGACAAACTAAATAGAATGTTCAATAGAAATCCAATAGAATTTTCTAGCGAACTCGCTAGATTTTTCTGTTGATATCTGAATAGAATAATTATACAGACAGATTAAATTCTATTGATTTTTTTCTATAAAATAACTTCAATTGAGCATTGTCTATGAAAAAAAACAGAAAATCTGCAGAATTTTTCAATAAAATCAGCGAAAAACTAATAGAATTTTCAATAGAAATCCGATAGTTTTCTAGCCGAGTTACTAAATTTTTCTATGAAATTTTTTCAAATAATCCGTCACTATATCGACCCGGAAAACTCGATAACAAAATATCGATTTTCAGACCACGAAATATCGATATTCGGATAAATCGCTGTCACAGCGAATCCCTACTCCAAACGATAGCTTTCAAATCGTGCCTTATATTGCCCTTCCCAGTTGCCGTGGCATACCATCCCGGCGTGTGTACGTGATCAATCGTCGGTGACTAACAACCGGTATTTTTTGTTCGAAAAAAAATTCAACAGTGACGTTACAAAACAATTTATTAATGAACCATGGGACAGCACGTGTCAAGAACGGACTTCGAGTGGGTTTACACGGAGGAGCCGCATGCCAGTCGGCGAAAAATAATCCTTGGTAATCCTATTTATTCGTCATTCTTGTACACTTGATAATGACACGGGTGGATGACATATGACGCCTCATGTGATTGACGCTAGGATGTAACTCGTGCGGTTCCATTTGCAGAGAAATATCCAGAGATTAAACAGCTTTTTGGTTATGATCCGAATTTCAAATGGGTGGTGACTGCAATGGTTCTAGTCCAGCTCGCCTCGATGTTTGTTGTTAAAGATTTGAGCTACCCGATGTTGTTCATCATGGCTTATTGCTTTGGAGGAGTTATCAATCATTCTCTCATGCTGGGTAATTTCATATGACGTTGTTCTGAATCAATACTTTAATGCAATATGTTTCTGTGTAATATTTGCAGGGCTGAGGTGTATCACGCACGGAAAAATTTAATAGGAAAGCCTCGCGAATTCGTTAGAAACTTCTATTGTCTATTGAAATGTTCTATAGAAAAAGTCAATAGAATTCGATTTTTATATACAACTTATTCTATCGAAATGAGATATTTTCTGTAGAATTTCCTCGGCTCAAATTTTCATAGTTTTTTTCATCCTATTTTTCTGTTCTTCGCATAAAAAAAAATAAACAAAAAACTTGGAAAATTTTTTCCGAGGAAATTCTATAGAAAATATCTCAATTCAAGAGAATAAGTTGTATCGAAAAATTTAATTCATGACTTTTTCTATAGAATATTTTCTATTGAACATTTCAATAGAATCGACTAATATCTAATAGACAGTTCAATAGAAATCCAATAGAATTGTCTAGCGAATTCGCCAGGTTTTTCTATTCAATTGTTTCATGTGTGATTCCACTGAAAGAGGAAAAACATTCCAAATGACTATTTTGAAGTTATTTTTCTGCGAATAAATACCATTCATTAATTTAATGGTGAAACAGCATTGCCTTTTTTTAATTATTATTTCGAAAGGTTTTCAATCATTTTGAAAATACTGTGGAATTTAGAGATATGTTTTTTATTTTCAAGTGATGATAAGAAGATATTTTAAAACCATTCCGATGAAGAATCCATATAAAATAGTATTCCTTTAAATTAAAGTAGTTTAGATTCAATTGCATCTCCATATTCGATAGATATCTGAGACTGCAAATTGTTTAAAATTGTATTTTTTTCTGAAACAAACTATTCAAAGGCTACTGCATGTATCACATTTTACGACTTCAAAGTAACAGATCCTCATGAATATTTCAAACAGTAATTGAAATATCATTCTACTCATCTCTGTTCATACACTAGGGTCTATGTCATAAAAATCTAATTGGAATCGAATTCAAAATGATTTTTCCAGATGACATCAGTCTTCAGGATATCTAGAATACTATTCATTGATTGATTATGGCCACTAGAATGGACATTGAGTGGACAATTGCTATTTTATTCTAGTAAATGGAAACATGAAAATGTATTGCCTAGGACTGTCTATTTTACAATTTCAATCAGGAATGTCAATGGTTAATGGGCTTACCCTCATTGAAATTATTTCACTGTTTCCGACAGTCCTTAATTATTTATCACAAACTGTTGGGGTTGAGAGATTTGTTTTTATTTCTTTTAATTGAATGTTCTATTGAGTCTATTTATCAATTAAGACTTCTAAAAATGATATAAAATGGATATTTGCTATACTATTCTAGTCAACTGATGGATGGAAAAGTATTACCTACTCTATTTTACAATTTCAATGGGGATTATGAATAGTCAATGGGTTTTGTGATGAAAAAAAAACTTCTAAATAATGGAATGAAAGTATTTCAATAAATTCTCATCAATTCTTTACTTTAAAATGTATTTCTTTGTATCAGATACTTCTAGTACTATTTTGTTGATCACATTACATGAATTGAAACTAGAAATTACATGTAATTAAGCATTTGACTTATCACATATGAAAAAATCCCATCAACAAACCTAGCGAATTGGCTAGAAAAATTTATTGGAATACTATTGAAAAATTCAATAGAGTTCGAATTTCTGTTTGACTTTTCTCTTCAGACTTTTTCTATAAGAATGCTTGCGCATCAATTTTCTATTTTTTCTCTACTCGGATTCTGTAATGCAAAACAACACAAAATCGAGCGGAAAAACGCTTGAAAAATTTATGCTCAATAATTCTAATAGAAAAAATCTCAAGAGAAAAATTCGAATAGAAATTCAAAATATATTGACTTTTTCCAATCAAATATGCAATAGAAACAGTGCAAAAAAACAAGCAGAATTGTTTAAAAAAATCAAAAAGAAATCCTATAGAAACCCCATAGAATTCCTATAAAATTTCAATAGAATTTTCTAACGAGCTCGCTACATTTGCTATTGAATTTTGTCATGCGTGTGAATATCAATCGATTAACATCATCGATTAACTTCATTGCAATTGCAGCTGTTCATGAAATATCTCACAATCTTGCCTTTGGTCACGCCAGACCGACGGCCAATAGGATATTTGGATTCTTCGCTAATCTACCTATTGGCCTGCCAGTATCAGTGAGCTTCAAGAAGTACCACTTAGAGCACCATCGTGTACGTATTTTTCTCGAACACCTGTTTTCATCAAGCACCATTATCAATGAAATAAAATTAGTCATTGATAAACATGTTTTTGCAGTATCAAGGGGACGAGTACCTTGACACTGACTTGCCAACGTTGCTGGAGGCTAAATTATTCTGCACAACATTTGGAAAGTTGTGCTGGGTTATGCTGCAGCCATTTTTCTACTCTTTCAGGCCACTCATTACGTATCCAAAGCCCCCACTCGTTTTAGAATACATTAATTTGGTGATTCAGCTCACGTTTGACGGTATCGTGTGGTACTTTTTTGGTAAGGAGACGATAATTTCCCCTTCTCTTTCACTAAGATATCCTTTCGGTGATTAATTTTTATTTGAATTTCCTTCTCAGGGGGAAAAGTCTTGCTCTATTTTATACTGGGTGCTGTCATGGCAATGGGATTGCATCCAGTCGCTGGACACTTTATCTCCGAACACTATATGTACAAAACAGGATACGAAACGTACAGTTATTATGGGCCATTGAATTATATTACATTCAATGTTGGCTATCACAATGAGCATCATGACTTTCCAGCTGTGCCAGGCTCTAGACTACCAGAGGTGAAATAATGTTTTAGTCTATTACTCTTAAAAATTTATGAAAATTTACATGTAGGTAAACATGTAAATCTAGCCATGCATTTCATGGGAATGCATGACATTCTAGGTTTCAACGCTCGGACTTTGAGTTCATTCTTCATTGTTTCATATTTAAGAGCTGTTTTAGATTTTGAAATTCACTGGAGAAATGAGGATTTTTACTAGAAGTGAGGACTATTTGATGAAAATCAAACGACAATAGTCTTTCACATCATTTTTGAGCATGCGGTACTATTTCCAGTGATGAATACTATTCACGAATTGTTATTTCTCGAATATTGTTATGGAATCTATCGATTAGCTTAAATCGTTTTCAATTATTTATCAGTCATTATTATTGTTTTATTGCTGTCATTGGAAAATTAGCGTTGCCTTCCTCTGTTGATCATTTCTAGGAGTAAAAATGAAAACTATGTCAAATCGTGGAAGAAAATATTTAGAGGACATCCCAGCATCTACGCATCTCAATAGTATTGTATTTTCTAAATTTAATGAATTCAAAGTAGAAATCAATTCAAATAGCATTTTCAAGGATGAAATTATCCAGGAACTTTTTCATTTCTCACATTTGGTGACTTAAAGATTGTAATGTAATAGTGACTTGATATATATGACCATTTTAATTAATCATTGAAATAATATTTCAATAATGTCGGATTTTTACTACTAAATCAAGTTGAAGTTTAATTTCTTATCAATTTCATCGGTTTTTTATTAACAAAAATTCTTCACATTTCCTTTAAATCAGATGAATATTTTGAGAATGCATCACTCGTTGAAAATTTCAAGATAAAACAATTAATTCAATTATCGATTTGCAGGTACGTCGTATCGCCTCTGAGTACTACGATAACTTGCCCCATCACAATTCCTGGACAGCAGTGATTTACGACTTCATTATGGATCCAGAAATAGGACCCTATGCTCGCATGAAACGCAAACACAGAGGTTTGACGTCGTAAGCTCATCTAGATCAATTTTATACAGAATTATATATTTTTTTCAAACGTAACTGCGCAAAGTTTTGATAATACGAAAATTTTCCTCGATTGAATAGTCATACGTCATACGCACCCCCTTGCCCAGTAATAAGCATTTAGTGCCCAAGGTGAATCGATATCACTGATTGTAAGTATTACTCCAACTTTAACTTGTCTTCTAATTGATCACTCATACGCTGATGTGTCAATTGTAATAATTTTTGCCAATTTTTCGCATACATCTGTTTACCCTGCTAATTGTGAATGATAAGAACACTTCTCAGGAATACTCGTAACGTAAGCAAAATATTGTGACAAAATCACATTTTTTTTGTGATAGCGAAGTGAAATACTTGCACTGTTAATCTAGTTAATTCCTCGGTATGAAGTTATTTTTATAAATATTCAATTATATATTCAGTGGAGTTCGTTTTTATTTATGATGTAATAAACGATCTGCGACTGTAAAAAACTTTGTTTTTGCATTTTAGTTATACTTTTTTTTCAACTTTCTCTCATAATTTTCGGGTTGATATTTTTTTATTGAGGACGAGGGAAATGTTCCTTATAATAATCAAATTTTTTTCTTCGGAACAAAAAATTATTTTTTATCAGTCATAATTAATATCTTCATATGCATTATTTTGTCGAAATACAACTTTTGCTCATTAATATGAATGAATGATAAAAATGCTCGAGTCCTGATAACAAAAATAGAGTATTTTAAGATTTATTATTTCAAATGCAAATAAATTCTGGATAAATATAGAGAAAACTGGGCAATATTTGAATGCATAATTTTTTTCCAATTTTTTCTTCTGATTTTTTCATTTTCATTTTTCTTATTGAGGACAAGGGAAATTGTTGAAATGACTAACACATTTTTCTGTTCTGGACAAACTTTTTTTTCTTTTATTCATCATAAACAATAATAAAGATTATAAATGTTCATTATAATGTTCACACAACTTTTTCTTCGCTAGAGAAAGCTATTTTTTATCAATCAGGCAATAGTCAATACCTTTATATCAGGTGCATTACTTTTTCTTCAGAAATACAATTTTTCCGGTTGAAATTTCATTTTCCTACTTATGAGATAAATGAAAAAGAAATTCGAATTCTGCTGATTGAAAAACTGAAAATTCCAAATTTATTATTTTCAATTTCGGCCAACTCTATTAAAAAAATGTAGGAAAAACTATCAAATTTTTTATTTTTAACACTATTTTTCTTACGCAGGATAGAGGAATGTTTAAAGACATGAATAACACTTTAAATTTTAAATAATCAACTAATGTTTTTTTTCATTTATTCTTCACAAACAATAGTCATGATTACATTTGTTGCATGTTTTTTTGGTTTACAACATATCCCATTCAAAAATACTTTTTTTTCAATAAGAAAGTACGAAAAAGAACCTAACGACTAAAAAACACAAAATTTACAATGTCGAAATGGAACCTATTCTATAAAAAAATACAAAAAAAATCATGAAATACTTAAAATTAACAAAGCTTTTCAGTCTGTCGTATTTCTGCACTCCTCACTTCACCCTGCCTCTAATCCACTTCCTCAACCGTCGGCCCAGAGTGGTCACCCCCCTGGGGAAACTGAGCCCCAGCCCCTGGCTGTCCGCCCCCAGCGCCCTGATGGATCTTCGTCATGATGGGCGAGCACTGCCTCTGCATCTCCTGCAGCTTATCATTGTACTCCTCCTTCTCAGCCAGAGTATTATTATCCAGCCACCGAACGGTCTCCTCGCACAGTTGAAGGACCCTGTCCTTGTCCCCCTGCTCGAGCCTGGAGCCCTGCTCCTGCACAGCTTGCTTCACCGAGAAGACATACGTCTCCAGTTGATTCCTCGCAGTCACCTTCTCCCTCTGCTGCTGGTCCTGATCGCGATATCGTTCAGCCTCAGCCAGCATGCGATCAATCTCCTCTCGTGACAGTCGCCCCTTGTCATTGGTGATCCTGACGTCGCTGCTGCGACCACTGGCCGTGTCCTTGGCTGTGACGTGCAGAATCCCATTGGCATCAAGATCAAAGGTGACATCGATCTTGGGGACTCCCCTCGGTGCAGGAGCAATGCCACTCAGCTCGAATCTCCCCAGGAGATTATTATCCTTCGTCATAGCCCGTTCACCCTCGTACACCTGGATGGTCACAGCAGGCTGATTATCCGCATAAGTCGTGAACGTCTGCGTCTGCTTGCAGGGAATCCTCGCATTCCTCTCAATAATATTCGTCATCATGCCTCCAGCGGTCTCAATCCCCAGTGACAGCGGTGCAACATCGACCAGCAGAACATCCTGGAGGGACTGGTTCTTGTCCCCTTCTCCAGTGAGAATGGCCGCCTGGACGGCAGCCCCATAAGCCACCGCCTCGTCCGGATTGATGGACAGATTCAGGGTCTTCCCACAGAAGAAGTTCTGCAGCAGCGACTGGATCTTCGGGATCCTGGTGGAGCCCCCCACCAGCACGACATCGTGGATCGATCGTTTATCCAATTTAGCGTCAGCCAGTGCCTTCTCCACGGGCTCCAGGGTCGCCCTGAAGAGGTCAGCACAGAGTTCCTCGAAACGAGCCCTCGAGATTTTTGTGTAGAAGTCGATGCCCTCGAAGAGCGCGTCAATCTCGATTGAGGCTTCGGTGCTTGAGGAGAGCGTGCGTTTGGCTCGTTCAGCTGCTGTGCGGAGTCTCCTCAGAGCCCTCGGGTTGCTCTTCAGGTTCTTCCTGTATTTCCTCTCGAACTCTTTGCAGAGATGCTCGACCAGGCGGGAGTCGAAGTCCTCTCCCCCCAGGTGGGTGTCCCCAGCGGTGGACTTTACCTCGAATAGGGAACCCTCGTCGATCGTCAGGATGGACACGTCGAAGGTGCCGCCGCCCAGGTCGAAGATCAGGACGTTCTTCTCGCCCTTGAGGTTCTTGTCGAGGCCGTAGGCCAGCGCTGCGGCTGTCGGCTCGTTGATGATACGAAGGACATTCAGCCCAGCTATCGCCCCAGCGTCCTTCGTTGCTTGGCGCTGGGAGTCGTTGAAGTACGCCGGCACCGTGACCACCGCGTCCTTGATCTTTTGACCCAGGTAAGCCTCGGCTGTCTCCTTCATCTTCGTCAGGACCATCGAGCTGATCTCCTCGGGGTTGAACCGCTTCACTTCCCCACGAAACTCAACCTCGATCTTCGGCTTGCCTCCCTCGTTCACCACCTTGAATGGCCAGTGGTTCATGTCCGCCTGGATCTTTGGGTCGTCGAATTTACGGCCGATCAGGCGCTTAGCGTCGAACACTGTGTTCGCCGGGTTCATCGCCACCTGGTTCTTCGCGGCATCGCCGATCAGTCGCTCGGTGTCGGTGAAGGCCACGTAGCTGGGGGTCGTTCGGTTACCCTGGTCGTTGGCGATGATCTCCACTTTACCCTGCTGCCACACACCCACGCAGGAGTAGGTGGTGCCCAAGTCAATACCAATTGCTGGCATTTTTGTTGATTAATCTCACTTCACTTCACTTGTTAATAGTTTGAATTCTGTTTGTGTACTGATGCTGGGGTGCCGAGCGCCCGCCTTATATACCCCCACCCGACTCGGCCCCACGCACTGCGACTTCGAATCATTTCGAGAGGGTTCGAGACGCCGGCGACGTTCGAAACGCAACGTTTATCGCAGCGAATCAACACTGTTGACAATTTTTGGCTGAAATTCGCAGTACAGTTTTTGGAAATTTTTATGGAATTTCGGCATTGAAAATTCAGAATTTCGGGGGAAAGAGAGAGAGAACTGTCAATTTCAATTCCATTTTTCTCTGAAATGAATAGAAAACCAGAACATTCTGGTAAATATATTGTTGAATTTTCAGGACAATGACACTAAATAGGATTTAGGGGAGAAAAATCATGAAATTTCAGATGTCACTCATAATTCAATTTCATTTTTTTGCTAATAGTGTACTGTTGTGTTTTTTTTACATCTAAGCAAACAAAAGAAGCCTTTTTAAGCACGGAAAATTAACAGAGACCGATTGCAAAAAATTACGTATCAGCCTCAAAGAGAAATACAATATTATCAAAACTATCATAATTAATTTTAGAACATCTAATAAACTCGAGAGCCTCTCCCTGTCAAAATTTACACATTGTATAAAATATTAATACAAAAAAAAACAACGTTAGTTGCACATATATTTTCATTAGTGTATTTTGGTAAATTGAAGAATATTGCATAATTCATTTGATTTTTGTGGAAATTTCATGTGCACATGGAAAGTCTTTGACATTCTAGAACCGAGGAGGTTTCTTGAACAGAGACAGCGTTTCAACTCGATCAATATATATGACTACGACGTAAATAATCGTGAATGTTCTCTGTTTTGACAAAAGCGCGACGTAGGTGTTACAGTTAATTTTTGGAGATGATTCATCGCTGTGAGTCATTTCTCCATGTGTGCATTGACTGGAATGTTCTGGACGATTGTTGAATTGTCATTTATTGAAAATTTCGAGAATCAATTAATTTAATTTTGTCTAGAATTTACGAGTTTTCCGCAACGTTCATAGGATTATTGGAAGATTCTGGAAAAATTTACAAAAAATTCCGGAACTTTTTGAGATCCTCGGAATAATTCCAGAATTATATAGGGTAAGATTTACGAGAATAATAAAATTCTACGTCATTCATTAGAATATTTTTTATTCCCTTAATTCCATTTTTTATTTGCAATTTATCCGGTATCGGAAGAGAAGAAAAAAATATAATTCGTCTAGGATTTTCGTAGAACTTTTCGAGTGTGCGCAATATTAATAGAACTTTGTAGAAAATTCTGTAAAAACTGATGGAAATTCCTAGAACGTTTTCGACAATTCGGTAAAGTTCTAGAATGTTCTGATTTGTTTATCAGAAATGGAGAGTGTGAAAAATAAATATTTGTTACTTATGGATTGGTTTTTAATTGCGCACAATGAAAACTGGAAGGTACGCATTAGCCGAGGGTGAACGACATTCGCGCCAGAATCGCGGTGAAGGTTGTAGACACTTCTAGAAACGTCCAGAAATGAACGAGCACATTCTACCGTCCATGAGAGTCACTGACTCACTTCAGTCGCCCAGTGTCATTCAAAATACTCTCAAACTGGTCCCATAGTTCATAGTAATTGTTACAAGTTGTTAGAAAATTTTATTCAATGGCGAGCAACGAGGGAGAAGTCAAAGTGGAAGATAATCAGGTAGTTAACTGCATGGAGATATGAAAAAATATGATGGAAATCTTTGAAATATACATCCTAACCTCTAAAATCAACATCTTTCTCAACAGATTCGCTTTTATTTTTTAGATGCCCAACCCAAAGATTAAACATGACTGGTATCAGACAGAGGCATTTGTCGTTGTTACAATTCTTGCTAAAAATTCCGAAAATGTTGAAATAAATTACACAGAGACGACGGTGAGTACCTCCTTTGTTCCATCATGCCCTGAGGGCAGAGTAGATTAACAAAGAAAGTCTATTTTGAGTCAAGAACATTATTCATTAATTCTTATTGAGTCTGAAATATTTTGTGGGAATATTGCCACAGAAAAAACATGTTGATAAGAGTAATTTGTAACTTATTATGAAGCAGTTTCAAAGAGACGGTAAGAAAGAATCATTTTCAATTACAATTACTAGTAATTGGTAGAACGAAATTAAATGGTTTCCGATGCTCATTTTGAAGGTATTCTCTCAGGGTTTAAAATGAAGCTTGATTAATCAAAATCGTATGATTGCGTCAAAAGATATTCATGATTTGATGTGGATCATTTTTGTTTTACCTCAGCTTTCCTTCGCTTTCTCAAAGTAATGATTACTAGTGTCGTCTTACGGCGGTCCAATTTTTTTCATTGAAATCGGCATTTAAACAACAAGTTTTAGATTATTCGAAAATATTTTGAAATATGGTCGAAACACCTAGAGAGTGCATCAATGATGAAAAGGGTCTTGTAGGTAAATCCTCAAATCAATCGAGAAGTTTTTATAAATATTTAGAGGGTTTTGCGAACGATTTGGGATATGCTAGAAAGAATGATCAAAGTTTGGAAAAATGGAAAAAAGAAAACAATTTCAGAGTTTTCGACAAAAGTAAAAAATATCTTGGAATTTCAGTTTTGAAAATTTTTGAAAAATTCAAGGAGCGCTTCTCCAAAAATTATATTCATGAAACAGTCTATTTGATGATAATATCCATCTTAGTCTTGCTCCACAACGTTGCTTTATTGACGAAAGTAAATTGTTTTCATTGTGGGCAGCAACGACTGCTCCGTAAATTAATTTTTCCTTCAGAGAGTAATCAAAATAAAAGGGACTATGGAATATAATGCTCCTTATTTATATCCCCAGCTCAGTGTAACTGCCAAATTGCCATCTGGTAATGAATACAGCCTGGAGTTGGATTTAGCTCATCACATTGTGCCAAATCAGTGCTCATACAAAGTGGTTCCTTCAAAAATCGAAGTGAAGCTCAAGAAACGTGATGGACTGAGATGGACAGTGCTCGAAGGAAATCCAGTCGTTGGGGAGGCTGTGAAACCAATACCAGATGCGATAATGCGAAATGAACCACCAAAGTATCCAACTTCCAGCAAGAAACCAAAAGACTGGGACCGAGTTGAGAAGGAAATCGAGAAACAAGAGGAGGAGGAAAAACCTGAGGGAGATGCTGCTCTCAATGCACTTTTCCAGAAGATCTACGGAGGCGGCTCCGACGAAGTTAGACGTGCTATGAATAAATCATTTGTGAGTAGAAATGTCACGGAATCATAAACGTGTAACAATCAATGATCATTTATTCAGGATTGATTACAAAATCTAAAAGAAGAAAAAAGATAATTCTCTCTCTCTCTCTCTCTCTTTCGCAAATGAAAACGAAAATTTCTATTTGTCTTTCCAATTATTATGTTCTTCCACTAAAAACGGTCCAATTTTTGTAGGAAAAACTTTTTTGTGCTTGTTTTTGTTCTTCTTAATTAGGGGAAAATCAAAGATCATTTAAACCGTTCGGTATGAATAAACAATGGTCCGTGAAAAAAATTGCCTACTCGTTGATCATTTCCAGTAAAATTTTGTTAAAAAAAATCTAAATTTAAAAAATGTCTTATTGCACGAAATTTTTTAATTACTATGTTTTTCATTTATTCATGCATTTTCACAATTCTTCTCAATGAACGAAATCATATGCAAACTAAACGAAAGTCAAAACAAAACAGAAGATCATTTGTTTTTGCAAAAGGAAATGTTTTTTTTTATTCTCTTCGATTTCATTTTCAACAGCCCACGCATGATTGTTATGGGGTGCAAAATGTGGAGGTATTACAATAATAATAAATTTCAATTTTCTCATTTCAGCAAGAATCTGGTGGAACTGTCCTCAGTACAAACTGGAATGAAGTTGGCAAGGGTAAAGTGGAGAAAAAGCCCCCAGATGGCTTAGAATGGAAACAATGGGATTCGTAAAATCTATCCCACTGCAACATTCATGTTCAGTATCACAAAAATGGAATTGATTCGATTCCAGTTAAAATCGGAAACATTTTCGTTTCACTGTCGTTCATTCATTCATGAATTATTGTTACTCTCCAAGTTTTTAATAATCCCTTTCGTTCTGCAATTTAGTCGGTTGATTACTTCAGTGTAAATGACATGATTTTTAATGCACTGCTGAGTTCAATGTAAATAAAAACAAGCATGGGCTGGAGCCTATTCGACACAGGGCATGTGGCCGTCACTTTTTGCGTTATTGGTCTTTCCGTTTTTTATTTCTACCAATTCCATTGATAGTACTCTTCCGAATGGATTCGTAGCAATTCCCTGTCCCTGTCACAGGCACACAACTGCAACCACACTTTACAGGGTGTCTACAGGGAGATATTCAACCTTTTGATGAAATAGATTTATACAAGTGAAATATTTACGAAATCGCTCGTTTGATTGCGCTCATCCGAAATATCAACCTTCAGTATTCTAAGAGCTAGGACTATACCAAATTTCAACTTGCTATCTCCATTTTTTCTCAAATGACAAGATTGCGTACAAGATTTTTCGTGGGAAAACGGAAAAATGGTAATATCGCCAAACTTTGTCTTAAAGAGTATATATATTTTGATAGATCTAGAAAGAGGCCATCGAGACAACTATTTTGAAAAAAGAACAATTGAAATCAGTGCAGTAGCTTTTGAGATATTGAGGAAAAACAAAATTTAAATAAGTTGTTATATCTCAGAAACTACTGGACCGATTGGGCTGATACAACGCGCCAAAGTTGAGCTCAATCATAGCTACAATGAGCCAAAATTTCTGATTTTTATCGACAAATTTCACAGTATGTATATTGAATTTTCTAAAAATTAATCACCAAAAATACAACTTTTCGGATACATACATACAGACATGATCCTAAAAACAATTTCTTCATGTTTCATAACATTCTAGACCATTTGCAATCAAAATTAGAACATCGAAAAATCTGTCAAAAACAAGGCTTCCATTCAGACGCAAAAACTCTGGAAATATCAAAAATTCAATTTATTTTACAATATACAAATGCATTTTTCACATCTACCTATGTTACAACTCAAACCCCTGGCAAGTCTTCACAAATTCCAATAAAAAACTCAACAATCATGAAGTGATTTTACCTAGAACATAGCATACAAAAAGTATTGCACCTATCATTATGACTTTATCGTTTACAATTTTAGATGTATGTTGAGGGGGCGGATTGTTCACCACAGGTGTAGGTGTGGGCGCAGGTGTAACAGTTTCATTCCTCCAAGAATTAAAAAATCCCTGTTGTTTATTTATACTTCTTTCAAACGAATCAAAATACTCGCGAAACAATGTTTCATTTTTAGTTTGCCCCGAGGCGATGACATTCCGAACGTCAGCTATTCTTCGATTATTATAAATCATCGATCCCCCAAGGGACAGAACAGCGATTCCAGCTGATGCGAGAATTGATAAATATCTATATTTCTGTGCATTCATAGATTGACTGTCGTGATATTCTTTGATCGCAGTAGCCAGCTGCGTAAAATGATCCCTCTCTTCATTCTCCAGCAGTCGTAACTGCCCCATGACTCTGCTCTGCTCTTGCAGCCCTTTATTCTCCATTATCGTCAACTGAACGTACTTAGGATCCTCCCTCTTTGTCTGCACCAGTTCTCCATAAATATCCTTCAATTTGTCAGCAACCACTCGGGCCTGGTTCATTAGATCCCGTCGTTGGTCCTGACAGTGGAATAGCTTATCCTGGATTGCTATAACTTGTCTTTTTGCCACTTCGACGTCCTCCAGACCCGTCAATTGTTGGTACCATTTCCACCAGTTCACCAGTTTTACTGGGATCGGGGTGGATGGCTGGAGGGCGGCTTTGTGGAAGTCCTGGATTATTGTGGTGGTGTTGCCGTGAACATGCTGAAAGATTAAATCTCATTGAAATCAGGAGAATGTTATTCGGATAAGTGATTGAATTTCATGTTCTGGTTCATCCCCACTGTGGTCACATATCCAAAAAATGTCAGGCGATGTTGAGAGAAAATTACATAATAATAACCCGACAAAATTTTTAGTGTCCAATTCTCAATTTCTGTCATTTATTCTATTCATTCTCTCAAAAAATATACCATTTTTAAAACTTGCCGGAGACTGAAAAACTATTTTTTTTATTTCTTCCCGCCTACGTTTTTTTGCATTTTTTGGATTTCTTCTCGCTGAAATATTGATATCCCTCTAATACTTGAAGAAAAAAAGTGATTCGAAGTTCCCGCCGACATAAAAGAAGAAATAAATTCATTTTCTAGCCGATTACCCTGATTATTTTTGATTCTTTTTTCATTTTTTTTTCATAATAATAATTGGAATTCGACCATAGGAATGAGGAGTACCGATATCCTTCTTCCATATGAAGGGAAAAATAAATTTTAAAAACTTTCAACGATACATGGAGAGATTTTTCTATTACCCGAATGAGATTTCGAATGACTTGTTTTGTGTTTGTTTTGATCACAATGAAAAAACACTTTTTATTGATCGTTAACATAATTCTTCTTCATTCAATGTTCTAACTTGTGAATTAAGGAAAAGAAAATATAAAAATAAGAATGTAGAAAATTAAATTAATCTAATTGTGAAGACGAAAAATGGAAATAAAATAAAATAAAATAGTATAAATTAATCCGGCGACGGGCGCAAAGCGCCCGTTCGCTAGTGAAGTAAATATTTATGTAATTGTCATTTTGTAAGATACATGTTGTTTTCATTTGCTTCAATATTCCTTAAAATCTTTTGGATAATTAACAACAATGGAGATGAAACAAAACATGAATAATTCAAATAGGTATTTGGAATTACTAGTGCGTTTGGTGGCCCGCCGGCGGTGCAATTTTTTTCATGTTGAAATTCATTCAACGATTTCATGTTCAAATCGAAATTTATGCGATAAATGCCAGAAAAGTTTAGAGTATTCTGAAATGTTGTCGGAGTACCGGGAGCGCATTGATGATGAAAGGGTTTCGTAGGTAAGTTCTCAAATCAATCGAGAAATTGTTGCAAATTTTTGAGTGTTTTTATGATATAATCACGTAAAATTGACGTAAACATTCCCTCGCAAAAACTACTGTATTGGTCTGGAGGTTTTTAAAATAAATAAATAAATTGCTAGAACATTACATTACTTTCAGAAGCGTGAGCTTCTGAATTAATCGCGAAATTTCTAAAAATTTCTAGAACATTCCAGAGTCTTCTGGAACATTCGGCAATGGAAAATTATAGAGTTTTTGAGATGATTCGCGAACTTTCTAAAGAATTCTGTACCGTTCCGGATCTTTCTTGAACTGTGAATAATTTAATTCGGAAAAATAATATTTGGAATTATTTTTGCTCTCAATTATCCAAAATGGCACATGCAGCTTTTGGATTAGCGCTTTGTTTTTATTCTAGTGTCCAATACAAATGTCTAAATTGCAGAACTTCTCAGATGACGATCAAGCGAGAAAAAATCGGGGATGTAAAATGTAAAATTTTCCTTTTTCTAAGAAAATTTTCATTAGACAATCCAAGAAAGACATTCAAATTCTCGGTAATTTTTATTTGAATCTGCTCTACTCAAATTCAGCTAAATTTTCGTATCAATGGAACAGGTAAAAACAATCTTTCAATCATAACAGTATTCGATGAATAATGGGGAACCATTGGAAACAATGGGGAGTTGCGTAATGATATTGAAGAAATAACAAACAGTGGAATACAATACGACAAAGCCTATTGTCCATTGGATCCCTACATAGAAATAGTGACATAATATAGGGAAGCAATTAATTTTTTTATTCTGTTAACATGCAATAACATGCAATAGCAAATTTCTGTTCTGTATTTGCAAAGCTGGGTGAAATATTATGTGACTTAAAAATTAAAATATTCATGAGTGTTTAAATAAAAGCAGACAAATAACATTTCGAATAATTGCTATTCTCATTTCATCGAATATAACAAATTCAAGTTATATGTATACGATTTTAAATTGTCAATACCTCCTGACTGAAAGGTAAAATTTCAATAAATTACGATTCGTATTAAAATCTGAAAGGATACCTTCGAAATTAAAAAAAAAGTTGTACAATGATTCAATTTACTCTTAACTCCACATTTGAAAAAATTCAATAGAAAAACTGAGCGAATTTGCAGGAACATTCTATTGGAATTCTCTAGAAATTCTAGGGAATTCTCTATGAGATATTTGACAGGTAAAAATCAATAGGTTTAGATTTGTCTATAAAAATACCTGGACATGAATTTTCTAATTTTGTTTTCACTCGGATCCTATAATGCAAAACAAAACAAAATATAGCGCAAAAAACTTGAAAATTCGTGCCCAATAATTTTAATTGAAAAAATCTCAAGAGAAAAATTCAAACAGAAGAATCGAAATCTATTAACTTTTTCCTATCAAATATCGCAAAAAACAAATAGAATTTTAACGAGAATTCTCTAGAATTGTAATAGAACCTTTATAGAATTTCTAGAAAATTCCAATAGAATTTCCTAGCGAATTCGCTAAGGTTTTCTATTGAATCTATGTGTGCGTGTCCCCTAATTTTAGAAGAAATAATGAATAATCAGTTTCGAGTCGATAGAAATAATCATTATGAAATAAGTGAGGATGAGGTGAAATCGACCCTTTTGTTTTTTTTTTCAATCATCATAAATGTTAATGACGGGTTGAAATATTGATGAAATTTCATATATTTTTGTCAATACATTGAATGGTCCACTTCATCAACTATTGAATGAGTTATTAATGTTTCACAAAAGTCAAGTGTTCATTTTACTCAGCTGGCCCCAAATTATTCCAAACAGTACAAAATCCTGCTAAACCTGGAGAAAACAGGCTGTGAAAGGTTTATTTACCTTCACTAATGTGTCATATTTTTCGGTTGCCTTACTCTGAAGATTGTGAGCTTTTTCAGCAGCGCCTTCCACGACACTAGTCAGCAGTGGCGAGCGATTGATTCTCGACGTCAGAGCCTCGAATAATCTCCTCGATTGCCCTGACATTTTGAGAAATCAATCTTCTCCAATAAATATCTACAATTAATTCACCTCCGAATATTTTCTCCGGCAGTCGTAGGTTAGAATTCGCATCATTACGACTACGAGACTGACGTTTATATCCGGGCTGCTTCACACCATGCGAATCATGTGGACACAATCGCCGGTATGAAAACCCCCCATTATTATTGTTTTGTCTGGTCAGCTGCAAGTGGAGGGTACTGGATATCACGTGCGTGTCGAGTTGCTGGAACCGAGAGATAAGGTATCAATTGTTATGCTCATTCTTCGCCAGCCTCTCTCAGTTAGCTGCTGGTCCCTTGCATAAGCAGCCAATTCAGAACCAGATCCCTTCATTATTTTTCACGTTCACAGTGTGTGCTTTATACCCGATATTTTCCAAGTGTTACTTTGCCACAACTTCTATCCTGCTCCAAACGTCCACCAAATATTTCCATTCCCAATAACTTTCTCTTGAATACTTTATTACATTCTATTACTTCAATCCTTCAAAAGCAGAAGATCCAACGATCGTTTTATTATCTTTTTTATCGACATCCTGTGCAATCGTTTAATGGTCTCCTCGATACTTTCTCAACACCTGAATCACTCAGCAGAAGGTACCTCTCACCTCGAAAAGTCCTACCCTCAAGGGTCATCCCTCAACTAGACTGACCAATCACCCACCTTCGGCCTTTCGCCCTCACATGACACTAACTCCAAACTCCCTGTACCACAATTTGATTAGAATTCTTCTAACCCTCTTAAAATAGATTTTTAATTTGTGCATTTTTAATTATTTAATTGCTTCCCTCGTATAGAGGTTCGAAAAGTCCAAAGATAGCATATCGCATCCGGCTTTCCATGTAATTTGTACCTTAAAAGCATCTAAGGTTTGATCGAGTAAAATAGCCCGGGGATAATACAAAACCCTCTTAGAAGTAACTAGGAAGATATCCAAAGTGTACTAAACAGTACATTTTAGTCTTAAAATAAACTTTTCGAGTTATAGTTTGAGGGAAGTTTTTTCTGCAATTTGGTATTCAACATTTGCTGGCCGAATTCTTCGTTCCCTGTCCTGCGTATATATCAACCATATGCTTGAGAAGTTTTGGCCGTAAAAAAACCTGTATTATATTTTAGTACTTTGATCCTTCAAAATCCAAGTACCCAACGATCGTTTTATTATCCGTTTCGTCGAAATCCCTTGGAATTGTTTAATTGCCTCCTCGGTACTTGCCCAATACCTGAATCACTGAGCAGGAGTACTCTCTCTCATTTACCTCAGCAAGTCCTACCCTCAAGGGTCATCCCTCAACTAGACTGATCAATCACCCACTTTGGGCCTTTCTCCCTCCAGTCTTACTAGCCTCTACTATTCGTCCTCACAGGACACTAACTCCAAACTCTCTGTACCATAACGTGATCAGAATTCTTCTAACCCTCTTAAAAGTAGCCAGGAAGATATCCAAAGTGTATTGAAGGGTACTTGCATTTTAGACTTAAAATAAAGTTTTTGAATTATAGTTTGAGTGAAGTGTTTTTTTCAATCTGGAATCCAACATGGGCTCTCCCGATTCTTCCCTCCTTGTTCCGTGTATGTATTAACCATATCCTTAAATATTCCTAAGAGTCAACCAAGGGATGGAAAAATCTGAAGGATAGTTTGAGAGATTCGTTCATTTTTTGGGAAATAATTTCAAAAGGTTTTCAAAAATACGAGGTGGTTGGCAAAAGACACGTCTCCATCTCGTTTGGATACCCCCTCTGTTGCTGGAAGGGGTTTTTAAAAATAATTCTTAAAATTATTTATACTTTGCAGATCACCCTCAACTCGCTTCATCCGTTTTTCACAATAAGAATAATTTTTTAAAGGCTTCTTTGAGATTTCTCCATCCCCTTTTGGCTGAGAATTCATGGCGCAAAGTTTTCCCGCATTTCAGCACGCATGAAAAAATTTAATAGAAAAACCTATCGAATTAGTTAGAAAATTCTATTGAATTTCTATTAAACTTACTATTAGTTTTTGGCTGATTCTATTGACATGTTGAATAGAAAACATTCAATAGAAAAAGTCAACAGAATTCGATTTTTCTATATAACTTATTCTTTTCATATATTTTCTATAGAATTTGCTCGACTCAAATTTTCTAAGTTTTTTTCATTCTATTTTTATTTTCTTCTGATCAAGAAAATCAAACGAAAAAACTTAGAAAATTTGAGCCGAGGTAATTCTGTGGAAAATATCGCAATAGAATAAGTTATCGAGAAAAATTGAATTCTGTTGACTTTTTCTACTGAATATTTTCTATTGAACATTTCGATAGAATCGGCCAAAAACTCATAGAACAGTTCAATAGAAATTCAATAGAATTTTCTAACGAATTCGATAGGTTTTTCTATTAAATTTTTTCGTCCGTATTTTTTTACTCTCAAATCAGAAATAAATTCTCAATGGAAGTTGGTATGAATAAAAATATTCTGGTTGAGTTCGTGCTCAATTAGTAGTCTAGCATTATTAATAATAATTAATTCAGAAGTGGCGCAATAACTCAGAGTCTTATGAGAAAATGAATCTTTCGAGATTCGAGAAAAGATTAAAATGTAGAAAAACCTTAATAAATTAGAAAAAATACATAAAGATTTTATGCCTAATGCGAAAATTATCGTCAGTGTGAAGCTTTCGTGCTAAATAATTTATGTTTCTGGCTCCCCCAAATATACAGGATGCCCTAGACAAACGAGCAACTATTGTTTAAGAAAATAATTCTAAAGAATTTCACGGATTAATGTTTTTCCGACATTTTAAACTTATTTTTCCTCACTGCACTCAACGCCTTACGTGAAGTTTGGAAATACTACTTAAATCCCCAGTGCCTGTGTGATAGATTAGGCCACTATTATTCCTCGAAATATTCACAAGTTCCAATATCATCAACAGGGCAGGAAGGATGACTCGTCGTCGTAAGGACACGACCATCACCATATCAGACTCAGATGAAGAATCACTCCCAGTTCCAAAAGCACGAGCAAAAGCCAAGACAAAGCCAAAGATAATCAAGATCTCCGATTCAGAAGAGGAGCTAAAGCCCCTAAAAACCAGGATCAGAAAAAAAACTGTTAAAAAATCAGTGTCCGATGAAATCGAAGTTTCGAGCTCGAACGTAAAAAAACCTAGAAAAAGGAAGAGTGAGGAGCCAGCAGAGATGGGTGGCTTATTCAGTAAGAAACGAAAGACCAGAGAGTCGAAAGTAGCTCAAAGGGACCCAGTTTACGGTGCACTATCAACCGCCCCAACAAGAGCCATCTCCCCAACCCCAAGAGTCATCAGCCACCCCCAAGATTCCACCATCACCCCTAGAGTCGACATCGCCTCCCCGAAGCACGACACATACTGCGACTGGTCTGACGTCGACTACATCCAGGAGCACCATGGAATCACCAGAGCAGTAGCTGCGACCATCGTCCAACTATTCACAGCTGACAATACAGTGCCCTTCATAGCGAGATACCGAAGAGCAGCCACAGGTGGTCTAGACGCCGATCAGCTGAGGCTGATAAAGGAGAGCTTCGACAGAGTCAAGCAGATACAGCACAAGGCAAATACTGTGATAAAGGCGATCGAGAGGGTGAACAAGTGGACTCCACAGCTCCACAACACAGTGAAATCGTTGAAGTCCCTCAATGCATTGGAGCAAATTCACAGCCTCTACAAGACCACCAAGAAATCGTTAGCTGAACGTGCGAGGGACCTCGGTCTCGGCCCCACTGCTGAGTCTATCCTGCAGGGAAAACCCCTTCCCCATCTGCGGACATTCGTAAATCCTTCTAAAGACGGACTTCAGAATGAGGAACAGGTAAAGGAAGGTGTTGTCTGCATTATGGCTGATACAATAAGCAAGGACAAGAGTGTGTTCGACAAGATCAATGATCTGCGCGAGAAGATATCGATCCAGATACAGACGAAGAAGACAAAGACACCAGACGGAACTAGTGCCAAAAATGATGATAAGGACAAGTATGACATGTATTACGACTGGAGTTCGTCGGAGAAGAATATAAAACCTCACCAGATCCTGGCGCTCAACAGGGCAGAGGCCCAGAAGATCATCACGGTTAAGCTGATTGTACCAGACTTTTTTGAGACGTCTATCAAGAGGTATGTGATGGAGTTGTATGGGGTGGCGGCTAGAGCTTCGGGCTTTCACAATCAGCTGATCAATGAGGCCTTCAACCATGCCTACAAGAAGTCGATGAAGCCTTCGATGGTGAGGAGAGCGAGGACTGAGATGAATGAGAAGGCTGAGGAGGCTTCCATGGAGGTTTTCGCGACGAACGTTAAACAACTGCTGCTGGCGTCTCCGGTCAGGGGTATGTAGTGTTTTTTTACGAACTTTTTCGGTATATTTTATCCTCAAAAATATCAAAATCTTTCGCCAAAGGAGAGAATGTTAAATTGATGGTAGATTCATAAAAATAACAGGGATAGCCATATCCAGACAGTGTAATTACTGTTAATTATTAAGTAGTCAATTAGTTGATATCACTTTTACATTTTAATTATTGAAGTAATCATCAATTTAAATAGCCTAATTTTGAATTATTCATTAATCAGCAATTGAGTTAGGGAGATTGACGATTATTTGGATAATCGGAAAACCCTTATAAGAAATTTAGTACTATCTACTTAATAGAAAATGTATAGTTCCATGTTTTTGAATATTTAATTTACTATCAATTGGAAATTTGGATAATCAGTTATTTTACTACTGGCGAATGGGCGCTTCGCGCCCGTCGTTAGATTAATTTATACTGTTTTGTTTTAGTTTATTTTATTTCCATTTCCGTCTTCACAATTAGATTAATTTAATTTTATTCATTCTTATTCTTATTATATATACACATTTTTTTTCCTTAAGAACATGCGTTGAAGGTCGATTATATAGATCTGAAAACGAATAAGTAGTGCAAAAAAATTTTTTTTTATTGTTCGTTTGCCCGAAAGCACTTAAAATGCCAAAAACAGTCCAGGGCCTCCAATTTTTGAGCTACGAAGGATTTTTTTTCTCAAAATTTTCGGAAAAATATGTGGAATAACAATTACGAGCTATTTTTTTTTAATTCGCCTCTTACATGGCTAAATTTGCTTTTTTTGTATTTTCTCACACAAATAGTGAATTTTTTTATATGAAAAAAACCGAAATCAGCTGTGTAGGAGTCGAATTCCAAAAAACTGACTCGTAATTGTTGTTTCACACATTTTTCCGAAAATTTTGAAAAAAAAATCTTTTGTAACTCAAAAATTGGAGGCCCTGAACTGTCTTTAGCATTTTAAGCGTTTTCGGGCAAACGAACAATAAAAAAAAATTTCTTGCACTAATTATTCATTTTCAGACCTATATAATCGATCTTTATGAAAAGTCTCAATCCAATAACCCACGACTTTTAAAACTCACAGTAGTCTCCCCTTAATGCACCAGTTACAACATTGAATGAAAAAGGACTTATGTTAAACGTCAATAAAGTGTTGTTCTTGTGATCAAAGCAAACACAAAACAAAAGTCATTGGAAATCTCATTCGGGTAATAGAAAAATCTCTCTATGTATTCTGAAAATTTTTAAAATCGATTTTGTTTTCGAATAATAAAAGAATACCCATAAATTCGCTTTCTATCCTTGTCTTTCGATAGAATGAACAGAATAAATGACAAAATTGCGAATTGGAGACTAAAAATTTTATCGTATTATTATTATGTAATTTTTTAATTTCGATTAGTATATTTAAACTTTGATCAGTGTAAGTCGGTAATTCTTTTAATACTGAAGAATCGGAAGATTGATGGCCGTCCCTGCAGTGGACATGCTCATGTACAGACATGGTCTCCAAACTTCGTATTTTTACGTTTCTCACCCGGCGACAATTCTCACAAGTTTTTGTTGTCTCGGCGACATCATTTCCAATCGAAATTAGAAAATGTGAAAATTGGACGATTACAATGCTTCCATTCGGAAACAACACGACAGACTATCCGTACGTGTTTACAGCACGACGGTTCCGAGGCGAGAAATCCCGGAAAAAATAGACCACGGAAAGAATAGACTAAGGGAAATTTTTAAGTTGGATGGGTTTTAGCATATTTTGGGCATGTGGGCTATTTTTTCCTGGCCTATTTTTTCTGCCTACACGAGGCGACAGGGAACAGGCCCTTGCAGCATAGTCTCTTGACCTACGGTCACAAATAATAATATTTCCATGATTAAATACTCAATCATAAATTTTTGGATTCATTGTATTTATGCGGAAAAGTACATTCCTATAGTTCACTTGCGGGAAATTCAATTTAATTTTAAATTCCCACAGGTAAAGTGGTTCTCGGTATCGATCCGGGGTTCGCTCATGGATGCAAACTGGCTGTTATCTCTCAGCAGGGCGATGTTTTAGAGACAGCGACTATTCATCCACACAGGCAAGATGGGAGAGGACGTCAAGAAGCTGTGGATAAGCTGCATTCACTTGTTCGTAAGCATCAGTGTAATGTTGTTGCACTGGGTAATGCAACAGCTTGTCGCGAGACCGAGGTATTTCTCTCGGATATCATTAAGTCTGGAATATTTGCACCGCTTGATGTAACTTACACAATTGTGGACGAGGCTGGGGCTTCGGTGTACAGTTGTGGAGCGGAGGCTAAAGCGGAATTTCCAAAATTGGATTACAATGTCATCTCGGCGATATCAATAGCGAGACGGTTGCAGGATCCACTTGCTGAGCTTGTGAAGATTGAGCCGAAGCATCTTGGAGTGGGAATGTACCAGCATGATTTACCGGAGAAGCAGCTGATGAATAAATTGAATGAGGTGGGTATACGGGGGGCGGAATTTTCATTACTATTTCTCATTTAGAAGTTATCGAACCGTGGAGGAAAACAATTTCATAGAGAAATGCAACGCACTCGCTAGAGAATTTTAGCGGGTTGTTATTGAATGTCTGTTAGTTTGTCGCTGATTCTGTTGAACAATTGAACAGATTTTTTACGTGCTTTTTTTTCAATAGGAAATATTCAATGAATAGGATTTTATCTTTCTACGCAATTCATTCTGTTTAAATTATTTGTATAGACATTCTTCAGTTTGATTTTTATAATTATTTCTACTTGCATTTTTTAATGAGGGAAGAGAAACATGCAGAAGAAAACGTAGAGAATTTATGGCGACGAATTTCTATAAAAAATATCTCAATAGAGCAAGTTGTATCGAAAGATCAAAATCTATTCATTTTTACCGCACAATATTTTCTGTTGAACATCCATTTGAAAAAACGCGTAGAAAAGTTTTTCAATAAAATCGGTGAAAAATTTATGGATTTTTCAATAGAAGTGAAAGAGAATTGTCGAGTGAAAGCTCTAGATTCATTTATTAAAGTTTTTTCTATTCTGTTTAAATTATGTCTATACTAATTCTTCAGTGCAAATTTTCTAATTCTTTCTGTTTGAATTTTTTAATGAAAAAAAAATGCAGTAAAAAATGAGAATTTATGGCGAGGAATTTCTACAGAAAATATCTCAATAGAGTAAGTTGTATCGAAAGGTCGAAATCTATTCATTTTTACCGCACAATATTTTCTGTTGAACATCCATTTGAAAAAACGCGTAGGAAAGTTTTTCAATAAAATCAGTGAAAAATTTATGGATTTTTCAATAGAAGTGAAAGAGAATTGTCGAATGAAAGCTCTAGATTCTTTTGTTAAAGTTCTTTCTATTTTGGTTAAATTATTTCTGTATTAATTCTTCAGAGCAAATTTTCTAATTCTTTCTGCTTGAATTTTTTAATAGGGAAAAAAAGAAAAATGTAGTAAAAAACGTAGAGAATTTATGGTGAGGATTTTTCTATAGACAATATGTCAATAGAGTCAGTTGTAGTGGAAAATCAAAATCTGTTGATTTTTGCTACACAATATTTTTTATTCAATATTTCTATTTGAAAAAATGCGGAGAAAAGCTGCGAAATTTTTCCATAGAATCTATGAAAAATTCATAGATTTTTCAATATAAGTGAAATAGAATTGTCTAGCAAAACCTCTAGATTATTTTATGAAAGTTTTTCACACATGAAGTGACGAATAAATAATTCTTCTATCGTTTTAATGAAAGAATACAGCTATGTAGTGGTTGTATTTTTGAATTACCGAAGATGGCAAATACAGTAGTACTAAAAACACATTTAATATAAAATGTAGTAATTTGAAATGAATATTTGATGCAAATTTCGTGACATTTTTATTTCAAATCAAAGATCAGGACGATATTTTAAGAATAATTGAAAATCATGGAAGGAATGTGAATCATCGCAACAATCAGAGAATTTTACAGCAATATTTGAAACATAACAGGCAACATAGGCATCATTGAAATATTTATAACTGTTTATTATCTCTAAGTGAAATATTTGAGCCATATAATAAATTCAAAATTATGATTTCCGCTTGCATTACATTCTAAAGAATTATTCGAAATAATATCTCTATCTGATTTCCATGAAATACTTCCCAGCTGCGGTATCACTTAAGAAACAATTCTTCTATTCTTCCCCCATGAGTACACTTAACGTCATTTCCATATTTGTTTGCCAGGTTGTTATGGAAGCTGCGAGTTTCGTCGGAGTTGATGTTAATACAGCTTCCCAGTGTTTACTGAGACGAGTGGCTGGCTTGTCGGAGACAAAAGCAGCGAATATAATTGAATGGAGGAGGGAGAATGGACCCTTTGTCAATCGTAATCAGTTGATGAAAGTCAAAGGTATTGGGGCCAAAACTTTTGAACAGTGCGCCGGATTTATCAGAATTCAGCCAGAAACTGCGGTGTTAAAATCGCCAGGTCGTGCTAAGAAGACTGGATTGAATTACTTGGATCAGACGTGGATCCATCCTGAATCCTACTCTGTTGCGCTTTCTCTGATAGATGATTCTGGACTCGATTGCAAGGATATTGGCACCAGACCATTTATCTCGGCCATCAAGGTTTATGCCACTCGAGGATATGGGGCTCTGACAAAAGTACTGAAAACTGATGAAACGACGTTGCAGATTATTATCAAGGGACTCACCATGGCCAAGGATGAGGACATCAGAACTCAGAATAATGTGCCATTGTTCAGGAAGAGTCTGCGGAGCATTGACGATCTCGTTATTGGATCATTACTGAGTGGGGAAATCAGGAATGTCACGCATTTCGGGGCTTTTGTCGATATTGGAGTGGGTAAAGATGGCCTTATACATGTGAGTCAATCAAAGGGGGAAACGTTGAAGATTGGCCAACGAGTTGATGTTAAAGTACAGAATATTGAGAAGGAGCGCGGTCGTATTGGATTGATTTTAATCACTAGTTATTAATGATTAAAACATTGGTTTACTTTTGTTATTGTGATTGGAGTCCAATTGTTTTTCTCATATGATTATTCATGTATTCAAACATTGTGTAGAATTTAAAAATCAAAATCCTTGGATCACACTAAAAATTGATTAAATGATGAATGATTGTCGACTCGATTGCAAGGATATTGGGACCAGAGCGTTTAGTTTCACCATCAAAGTTTATGCCACTTGAGGATATGGGGTTCTGATGAAAGATTTGAAAAGGATGAGACGACGTAGCAGATTATTATCAGGGGACTAACCATGGCCACGAATGAGAACATTACTTATGAGAATTTAGAAATGTCACGAATTTCGGGGCTTTCCTCGATATTGGAGTGGGTAAAGATGGCCTTATACATGTGAGTCAATCAAAGGGGGAAACGTTGAAGATTGGCCAACGAGTTGATGTTAAAGTACAGAATATTGTGAAGGAGCGCGGTCGCATTGGATTGATTTTAATCATTAGTTATTAATGATTAAAAACATTGGTTTACTTTTTTTTATTATGATTGGAGTCCAATTGTTTTCCTGATGTGATTATTCAGTTATTCAAACATTGTGTGGAATTTAAAAATCAAAATCCTTGGATCACACTAAAAAATTGATTAAATGATAAATAATTGTGGACTCGATTGCAAGGATATTGGGACCAGAGCGTTTAGTTTCGCCATCAAAGTTTATGCCACTTGAGGATATGGGGTTCTGATGAGAGAATTGAAAAGGATGGGACGACGTAGCAGATTATTATCAGGGGACTAACCATGGTCAGGGATGAGGATATCAGAACTCAAAATAATGTGCCATTGGTTAGGAAAAGTTTGACAAGCATTGATTCTGGTTATTGGATTATTATTGAGTGGGAAAGTCAGGACTGGGTACAGAGGCCTTACACATGTGAGTCAATTGAAGGGAGAAACTTTGAAGATTGGCCAACGAGTTGATGTTAAAGTACAGAATATTGTGAAGGAGCGCGGTCGCATTGGATTGATTTTAATCACTAGTTATTAATGATTTTTTAAAATTCTGATTGGAGTCCAATTTTTTCCTTATGTAATTATTCATGTAGTCACATTGTGTGGAATTTAAAAATCAAAATCCTTGGATCATACTAAAAAATGGATTACATGATAAATTATTGTGGGCTCGTTTGTAAGGATATTAACCGTTTAAAGGACCAGACCGTTTATCGCTGCCATCAAAGTTTATGCCACTCGAGGATATGGGGTTCTGATGAAAGAATTGAAAACCGATGAGACGACGTTACAGATTATTATCAGGAGTAACCATAGCCAAGATGAAAACATCAGAACTCAGAATAATGTACCATTGTTCAGGAATTCGTCAGGCTATTGGGTCATTACTGAGTGGGGAAGTCAGGAATGTCACGCATTTCGGGGCTTTGGTCGATATTTAAATGGATAAAGAGGCTTTATACATGTGAGTAAATCAAAGGGCAAAACTTTGAAGATTGGACGTCGAATTGACGTTAAAATACAGAATATTAGGGAGCAGCGAGGTCACATTGAATTGATTTCAATCAAGAGTTTTTAACGACTCGAGTTGTTAATATTTTTTTTTCTCTTCTTTAAAATACAATAAAGGGGTAATTGTAGTCAATTTTTTTCTCATGATATTATTTCTGTATTTATTTTTGATTGTAAGGAACAACTATTCAATAGCTTGCTATTGATCACGAAGTAGAGCACGAGTTGATTCACTTGATGTGGACCACCAGGTGCACGTGTATGCCCTAAGTGCTCTGAATTGTTATCGAGTGACCTTTCAACTTCACGTCACGCTGGTTTCATTCAAAATCCACTCCATAAATCTTTATTGCAAGGATATTTTATCCTATCAGAATATGGGTGTTTTCGCCAACTATTGGTATGGTTTTGGATCTTCAAGAATTTAATTTCGTTGAGGCTTCTTATATGGCTTTCTTATCATTCAAAAGGTCTCAACAATATTTTTCCTATTTTTTTCAAATTTCAGTAGGAAACATTTTCCCAATTACTGATTTTAAAATTTTTTCATTCCAAAATTCATTATTCAAGGTTCATAAATGATTGATAAATAATTAACTTTGAAATAAAAAAATTTAAAAAAATTGAAAAAATTTTTTTTGGATAGAACGAATCCTAGTTCCAGTCTAATTTTTTAATATGTTTCGTAAAAATAGTCACTTTGGATAGAGAAATAAAAAAATCTAAAATCGAGGTGGGGGTTGGTGGTACCACACACAATTTTCTACTTTTTTGGTAATTTTGAAGCATTTCCGACGACGTGAGCTAATTGGCACCATGCTCAATCGAAAGACCGGAAAATTTCTTTCGGAAATCCTTACTGAAAGCCTGAAAAAAAGGGACATGTACTGCAACGCAAAATTTCGTCAAAAACTCACGAAACTCAAGAATTAACGTTGTGGGTGTAATAAAATTTGCAAAAAAATGAAAATTTTTTTTAGGCCTTTTGAATAATACGAAAGCCACATAAGCCTCAACAAAATTAAATTTTTGAAGGTACAAAACTATACCAATAATTGTCCAATCAGTATTTGTATCGAGACCTCCGAAAAACCCCCGAAAAACTATTTTTAATTACTTTTTTATTGGTGTATGCCGCTTGTATTCCACCACATCTATCTGTTGTAAAATTGTAAAACTGAGAAATAAAGACGGAATATTTTCCACAATAGCTTGCCTGATAATTCAGATGAATCCTATGAATTCCCTAGACACGGGTGGTAAAAGTCTCCGACAACGGTAAAGTCAGCAGGGTTGGCGTCGCGACGTCGCGACGCGCCCATTTCCTTCATCGACGTAATCTGAACGTTGAAAAGTACCTCGTCTTTCGAACACTCCGGAAACAAACTCTAATACGAGCTCTATCGGGGGAAAATAATGTTCAATCTTCTGGAATGGCCTAGGCTGTAATATCCATTTCAATCGATCAATCATTTTTGAAATTGCCTCCGTAAATGGTACGACTCACCGGCAATTTTGAGCTCCTATTATATGGCTGTAAATAAAAACATTCTCTATAAGAGACATCGGCGGTTTTCAAATTCAGAATAGCCGGTGAAGAGGATTTAGAAAGTCAAACTGCATCGGCAAGGGGCGAATCGATAAAGTTTATTGATCACTTTCGCGAAACGTGGATGCGAGGGCAGACACTTTCAAGAGAGCCAGGCATTTTTACATAGACCCGTTTAAGAGGATTACGGGGAACGACTGAGAATTTCGCAGAAAGGCAATAAACACTGGCACGGTTTGTAAGTTGGATATTGACTGGTGGATGTTACTTGTTCCAACGGAAGGCGGAAATTTTTCACACTGAGAATTTTATTCTCAAGGATGACGAATGGGGGCATTCAAATATTATGTGACATGGTGAGGGGGTGGGGCTGTAGTTTTTGACGTTTTGAGGAAAATTGAAAATCGAGGGAATTCTATAGGAAATATGCCAAAAGGATTAATTGTTTAGAAAATTAAAAATCTAGTGATTAAATCTGTAAAATATTTTTTATTGAACATTTATACTGAAAAAACCATTGAAATGCTGTTGAATTTTCAAATGAAATCGGCGAAATACATTCCAGAATTTTTTTACGAATGCGTTGGGTCTATGAAATTTTGTTGTGGGTGTGTGGGGGTTTCAATTAATTTTTCTTGTTTTGAAAAATGATTTTTTTACGTAACGACAAGATAAGGATTTTTCAAAACAAGGAAAAATGTTCCTGAATCGAAAACATAATAATTTTAAAACTGATAAAATATAATAATTCTAAAACTGAAAAATCAATTATTTGAAATAATAATAATTCTTTTCCGTAAAATATAATAATATTTTTATTTAATCTCAAAAAAAATCTGTAGAAAATATATCTGAAGAATAAGTTGTATAGAAAATTCGAATTCTATTGAAAACTTGAAAAATCTGTGATTTGAATCTCAAAGACAGCCAAATTGTTTCAATAATATAATTATGAGAAATCACAATTAATTATAACACCATACGATTATTTTCATCGTTTCCTCGTTGTTCATATCGTGGCGTGGGCGCTCCTTAGAAAATTATGAGTGATGAAATTAGTAGAGGCAGAACATTCATGATATAAATATCCAAGAATTGAAAATGATGTATTCTTTGGCGACCAATTTACTGCTCAGGATAACATAATGGAAAAATGGCCATTTGTGAGATCGACATGCAGAATTTCGATCCAAAACAGATTAAGAGTGAATAGTCCATTCTTCAAGCTTATAACATTCATCAGATATGATCAAAAATCCATCAAATATTATGAGTAATTGCATGAAGAAGCTCGACACGATAACTTACTCGTACGAAAAAATTTAATGGAAAAACCTAGCGAATTCGCTAGACAATTCTAGTAGAATTCTCTTCTAACTTTCTATTAGTTTTTGACCGATTCTATTGAAATATTCTACAGAAAAAGTCAATAGAATTCGATTTCTCTATACAACTCATTCTATTGAGGTATTTTCTATAGAATTTCCTCAGCTCAAATTTTCCAAGTTTTTGTCATTCTATTTTTCTTTTTTTTCTTCACGAAAATCAAACAAAAAGATTCTATAGAAAAGATATCTAAATAGAATAATTTGTATAGAAAAATCGAATTCTATTGACTGTTGAACATTTCAATAGAATCATCCAAAACGTAATAGAAATTTCAATAGAAATCCAACTGAAATCGCGAATTCGCTAGGTTTTTCTATTAAATTTCTTCATACCCATAAACATCGTAAAGTTCCACAAGTTTCGATCCAATTCCTGCGAATTGTATTACTCCTCACAACAGAAAAACGATTGAATTCACCTGAATTAACCATTTCCGCAATAAAATAAATCAATCGATCTGTTCCCTGAACAGGTTTTACTCAATAAAAGCATATGTTTCTCAGAGTATAAAATAAAAGGATGCAGAACACTTTTCACTTTTCGACCGAAACGAATTTCCATCCTCATTTCTCTCCCTACTACTTAGGTGCATCGCACAGTCGAGTATATGGGGTCGTTTACCTTAGTTGTGTATATGTTGGGGAGATATATAACGAGGGAGTAATTAAAACGGGTCAAGGGTCAGGGCTGATACATTACCGCGTCGTTGACTGCTGGGGCCAGCAGAGCACGGTGGAAAGATAGTATGTGTTGACCCAGGCTTAACACTATTTGTTAATTCATATGTACTCGTATATTATCCGGCTTAATTGTAACATGATGTCCACTTAAGCAAATAGAAACAGTAATTCCATTCATCCTTTCAATTGACGACTCATTACCAATACATGAACTTGAAATATCTTCGGTTCTCCAGGAATATCACTTGTTTCATATTCCGAGATGATATTAAATTACACGATTTATCTCTGAACGAGATCATAACGCATCACATACCACAGACATATTCAATTTCCCGTTGCTTATGACAAGGCACGGACTCTCTAGGTACAGTTAAACCAGCGGAGTATGCAGAGACTTTTATCAAAGAACTAAATGGAGAGATACGAGAAAATGGAGTGAGAGAAAAATTTTTTTTTGCAAAGGGGATTCACCAACTCACCATTTGGCGAGGCAGTTGCAATTGCAGGACAAGCCCATGATTTACCTTGCATACATGCAAGCCAGGGCCAATCCTCTGCATGGAGCGATCGATATTTAAATAGTGGGCATAGTTGTGTATCCACCGTGTGGATTTGGAGAGCGTACAATGGAATAAAAGGAAACCATGAATACAGGTATATAGGTTGTTGCAAATTTCGACCGGGACAATCTCGTGTAAATCTGGAGCGGGGAAATAGATGTCTACCTGAATCGATGGGTCGATATCAGGGTGGGGGAATATTATTTGGGTTACTAATTACATGTTTCATGATTATTTGGTGTTTTGTAATCGTTAAACTGGTAGTTTAGTTGGGAAGAAGGCGAATTGAAACAGTTTTTATTTTTTATTTATGAGATGCGAAGAGTGCGAGTATTTCGAACATTTTTTTCATTTCGATGGAATATTCGAACCGAGTAATCATCAGTAATCTTTCGATATCAATAGTATTCAATAAATAATTGTGAAAAAATTAGAAAAATGAACGAAGTTAAGGATATTCAAGTACTTTTTTCTTTGGAGAAATGCTTTTATACTTTTGTAGTGGAACATCAAAGCTTTCATTTCAACTTCATTTGACCCTAAGTTTCCGTACATTTTACAATGATTTTATTATGTAAAATTAGCAGGTCTGAATTTGAATGTCGATATTGAACGGTTAAGAAAGATTTTTTAAACCTGCAAAAAATTGTCAAGTTTTTTGGAGAAAGATTGATGAAATAATTAAAAAATTGCAATTTTATTTTACAAATTTATTCATATTCACAATTTTACCAGAAATCGATACCATACCTACACAAATGGGAAATTGTTTTTATATTTATATATTATAGTTTGTTTGCTAATTAGTAATATGCTACCGAATGGTCATTTTACACATCATCTGCAAAAACTCTAAATTTACACAAATCATTACAAAAATCAAAACAATAATCACAGTTATCGCCTTTATCTTCAAACTCGGCCGAAGAGACATTCAAAGAGTTTTTTTAATTAAGCCATCATTCAATGAATTCAGAATATTTTTTTTTAGATATCGTAGGAAAACCGACTTGAAAAAAATGAAAAATATAATATATGGATTAAATTTTAATTAATGTCAATGGGTAGGACTGAACAATACCGATATTTGGACAAGAAAAAATTCAATTCCATCGATTTATTAGCGAACACATACGGACAGGGCCTAAACATTCCATATACGGAATTTTTTGATCATAATAGGTTGATATAACACAAAAAATCCGAAAGTTAAATTTGAAAGATTACAATGCTTCCATTCGTAAGCAAAAAATAAGGTTTCCGAAAGTTTCCACAATTTGTACTATTTATTCATAAAAAAAGAATGTTAAAAAAATAACTGTTCTGTGCAAAATGTAAGTTGACTGACGCTGAATATCCATCGTTTTTTTTCAAATTTTTCTTAGGCAGTTTAAATGACAAATTTGATGATTGAAAATGGCTGAATCTATAGTGTGGTCTGTTCTAAACTGCAAAAAATACTTGGATTTCCCTAATAGCGATATATTCGACGTAAAAATTAAAATTGCTATTTGACAAATCCTTTTGAATATTTGAATATCTACATGGAATGAAGTAGTAAAATAAAATGTGTAAATCTGTTCCCTCTGTTTTCATAGAATGAAACAGCAGATATCGATTTTATTCCAATTTTAGAAACCAAGACAAGAACTTCAGTTAATTGGTAGAAAATAGATGAGTTTCCAAAAACGTCTTATAATTCCATGAAGTCTTAACGAGATTAATATCTTGTCGTAGTGCTGCCGTCATGAAGTGAAATTTAGGATAGTCACTAAGTAGTGACTGTCCTAAATATTTAATACCTGTTCTGGAAGCAAAAACGACTGAATATTATTCACTAGTCCAACCTAATGAACTGGGAATAATTATTTCAAACAATGCTCCCAGAACCTATTTGAAATATTGCTTCTATCTGATTTTCGCGGAACAATTCCCAACTCTGGTCGATATAATTCACCCATATCACAACTCTCAAAAAGAATTCCCGAAGTTTCGTAATAAACTCGCTTATCAATCCAACAGGGGCATAAATTAATCCACTATCATAAACAAATTTCCCTCTCGATGCAGCCCGACGTAAATTACATCCCGTGATGAATGTTCAATCCGTTCAAATAATGCTGATTTGCATGAAAAAAAAAATTTCATGATGTCTTAATGAGATTAATGTCTTGTCATAGAACTGCCGCCATAAATGACTAGTGACTATCCTAAATATTTAATATCAGTTCTGGAAGCAAAAACGACTGAATATTATTCACTAGTCCAACCTAATGAACTGGGAATAATTATTTCAAACAATGCTCCCAGAACCTATTTGAAATATTGCTTCTATCTGATTTTCGCGGAACAATTCCCAACTCTGGTCGATATAATTCACCCATATCACAACTCTCAAAAAGAATTCCCGAAGTTTCGTAATAAACTCGCTTATCAATCCAACAGGGGCATAAATTAATCCACTATCATAAACAAATTTCCCTCTCGATGCAGCCCGACGTAAATTACATCCCGTGATGAATGTTCAATCCGTTCAAATAATGCTGATTTGCATGAAAAAAAAAATTTCATGATGTCTTAATGAGATTAATGTCTTGTCATAGAACTGCCGCCATAAATGACTAGTGACTATCCTAAATATTTAATATCAGTTCTGGAAGCAAAAACGACTGAATATTATTCACTAGTCCAACCTAATGAACTGGGAATAATTATTTCAAACAATGCTCCCAGAACCTATTTGAAATATTGCTTCTATCTGATTTTCGCGGAACAATTCCCAACTCTGGTCGATATAATTCACCCATATCACAACTCTCAAAAAGAATTCCCGAAGTTTCGTAATAAATTCGCTTATCAATCCAACAGGGGCATAAATTAATTCACTATCATAAACAAATTTCTCTCTCGATGCAGCCCGACGTAAATTACATCCCGTGATGAATGTTCAATGCAGTCAAATAATGCTAATTTGCACGAAAAAGTGCAGTGGAAGTTGAAGCAAAGTTCAGAAGTAATTTCACCTTACTGGAGAATCCGCGAAGGAAAACGTCACGTTATGTAACGGACGCGCAAAAGGCATCGAGATATTGGATGAGTACGGGAGGAAAGTTCTATAGACGTCAGCCCAGTTTTAGTCTCGTGAATAGATTGGCTTCCTGGTGGATCATTGACCCTTACACTGTGCGCAAGTGAGAGAGCGAATCGCCATCAGATTGCCCGGATGAGAACTCGTCCGAAGGACGCCAGACTGTCCCGCGGAGGCAAGGGAAAAATAAGGTAATAAGTCTTGGATGGTGCTAACCATGTAAAGATATGTTTCCGGTCCAAATAAATCAGGATGACTTTGACAATTAATTATGCTGATTTTTTTCATTTTTTGAGTTCAACACCGGTCATGTCTCCGTCGAGAACCCTGCAAAGATTTTTTTTCAGTAATTAAGAGCAATGTTTCTACAAACGGCAGCACTGTTTTCATTTTAGAAGAATAAAAAACACATTCAATTAAAATTAACATTTACGAATGATTCTTCCTGTTTGAAATTTTAGAACAGATGACAAAATTTGATGAAAAGTTTGGCTGAATTTTCCGGATAGACCTTGAATTCGATTTAAGGGAAAAAAGTCAATGAAATTTTAAGTTTCTCTGAAAATTTGAGTAGAGTCCCAATTTTTTAGCCGCAGGAAGATGGAAATTCCACAATTTACATGAGTTTTCAAGTAAAAGTGAATATTCACTGTCCAATTCTCTTGAATTTTTAGGAAATTCCGGAAAAAATTCTTAGAATTTCAGGAATTTTTGAAGGAATTCTCTGAAAATTCAGGGGAATCTGGAATTCATGGAGAGATTTTTCTGGATTTTTATGACTTTCCATTAATTTTTTCGCAATAATTAAAGTAATATTTACGGTCTCACGGATTTTTCCATGAAATTATGAAGTTTCAATGACAAAATTCCTTGAACTTTCAGTGGACACGTTACTTGTTAGAAATTTCCAATACCCTTTCCGGAAAATTCAGTGGAAAATTTTTAACAGCGTACTTTGGCTATTTATTCTTTAGTGAAGTGCTTTCCAACTTTTGTAGTTGAACATCAGAGCTTTCATTTGATTTCTATTTGATCCTAAGTTTCAGACATTTTACAATGATTTTATTATTTAAACTTTCTAGGTCTGAATTTTAATCTTGATATTGAACCGTTAGAAAACATTTAAAAATCTGCGAAAAAAATTAACAAGTTTACTTTTGGAGTAAAATTGATGAAATAATTAAAAAATTGCAATTTTTGAAAATCAGGACCATTTTCTATGAATAATTTATAAACTTATAAATAAACTTTATAAACTTATAAAGAATTTATAAATTTATTTCTATTCAGAATTTTACCTTTAAACCTTAGTTTACCTTTAAACCTTATTTTAAATAAGATTTCCGAAAGGTTAAAGAATTTCAATTATTTATTTGTAAACACCGGATATTAAAAACAACAATAATTCTGTCCAAAATATAATTTGAATAACGCTAAATATTCATGATTTTTTTTCAAAATTTGTTTACGCAATTTCATTGACAAATTTGATAATTGAAAATGGTTGAATCTATAGTGTTGTCCGTACAAAACTGTAAAAGACACTTGGATATCATTATCTTATATTATAAAAAAAATGCTGCATGAGAAGAGGCATCGTATGGAAGATTCCCGTAGAGCGAAATGAGCACCCATATAAATATACGAGATGTTTCCAAAAGGTATGAATTCCGGTCACGATTTTGACATCGAACTCATGGAAATTTAGTTTCACCATTTTCCCGTCCCAACCTTGGGGGATTTTTCTCCTCAGGGAAAGTATTTATCGTAGCTGTATATATATATGAAGCAACCCGGCCAACTGCTTTCTGTTGTCTTATAATTATTTAAATCAAGCATATAACTTTAGATTATCCGGATGATCGGATTTACGGGATGACTTATGCGCATTATTCATTGGCCGAGATATTGCAGTCATTTTCAGCGGTTTGTCATTTATAATAGGTATTATTACCGAAGATTGGTGGATATTACGATAAATATGTACAATAATTGCCGACTAAGTCGCTACAAGGCTATTCGAGTCGTATATTCCCGAACTTTCAGTCCCGCACTTTGTAAATTTATGTCCTTTTTTCTGCCACCTCGAGACAAAATTATCCACACATGTCCATTACACTGGATGCTACTGTCTAGACCGTGGGAGACGAGTGACAAAACTTCATATAAAATAAAAAATTCTGAACGCGTGGTAGCGCGTATCCATGCAGCACAGGTCGATCGAAGGGTGAAAACTTTATAGGGAAAAAATAGACGCGTAGGGCGTGATGAATTTCCGCGAGAGTAGCCTCTGCGACAGAGTTCATTTTGGCGAAAGTAACAGATTTGAAATAATTTTATGGATTCATCCAGTCGATTCATGACTGTGGTGACCTTCGCACGTGACCAACAGGAAGTTATGTGAGAGTAATTATTTTGTTTTCGAGCGGAAGCATTGCATTCGTCGAATCCGAAATTTCAATTTTTTGTGGCAAATTAGTATATTACGCACGAGTTTCGTATACTATTTTATGTCATATGTTCTACCGAGCGAAGCGAGGTTAGAATCGCGTGATTCTGGGCACCTATGACATAAATGTTATTTTTAGACCATGTCCGGATGTATGTACACTGAGAAAAAAAAATTCTAAGAAATAGAAATTCTATAATTGATCCAAATCGTTCATCGATTGAATAGTCGCAAAAGAAAATACTATTGTAGGACACAAATATCGATTTGAACTAAACCAAAATTGGATTGTATGAAATCGATTTTGTTATAGTATTACGGAATTACGGAAAAGATACCTAATTTTTATTGAATATTTCTCTCCGTGTGCGATAACTTAAGTAATTTAGATTTTTTTCCGGAAATTCATACGGACTAACTTTTGGGTGGTATTGTCTTGGAATATACCGTAAGATATTCTTTCCAATGCTATCTTGACCGAATTTGATTGTGAGATTGATTGCATCACTTGTTGTTGAAACATTATGTTGAAGAACAACGATTTTAACTATTTTATTATTTTAACTTATGAACTATTCAAAATTTAACTTCATTTAAAATTTATGATTCTGCCAATGTCTGCATCAATACTATTTACAAAGTCCATTAAATTAGCAATTGACATAATTATAAATAGCATTTTTCTGAGTCAAACGATGTAAATACAATTTTATTTACAATAAAAAATCGTCATAAATATTTCACTTCGTTACCCACCTCATTGAATAAAACGACGATATAGAGGAATTCAAAACACAAAACGATATTCTTCCATTATTCAATGACAGATATCGCTACAAGAAATATACTACCATACATGTCCTTATATTCCCAGATGACACGTGCACGTTATACCTCAGGTGTAGTCACACTCGCAGCAATTGAAATGCCGGATACAGTGCCAGGATGGAACTCAATATTCTTATGCTCCACTGGAATATAATTTACTACCAACATAACACAACTCCTGCAGCCGGAGAAATATGTGTCTCCGTAGAAGATACATTGGCGGAGATTTGCCTAATTATATAAATTCAAATTAAGTTCTTACGATGACACTCTTCATATCCTGAGCCCCAATTCCTTACCCATCCATCATTTCAATCCCTGCGAATATTAATTCGCTTAATTATAGCCCGTCTCCGGGAGCTGTCCTGACGTGAAACGGTGAGACGTGCAAACATGATGGACGTTCAAGGATATCTAACTACTTTGGCAATTTTTCCTCCATTGAGATACTCTTCAACATTTTCACTCCAACATCGGAGCTTTCATTGGAGCCCCATTTGTCCCTAAGTTTCCAGACATTTTACTATGATTTTATTATTTAAACTTTGCAGGTCTGAAGTCGCATCTCGATACGGAATCGTTAGAAAATATTTTAAAAATCTGAAAAAAAAAGTTTATTCTTAGAAGAAGAGTGATGAAATCATTAAAAAATTGCAATTTTTGAAAATTACGAGTATTTTCTATGAATAATTTATAAACAAGAAATTTTCCACCACAAAAATCATTTGTTCGGAATCGCAACAAATTTATTCATATTCAGAATTTTACCAGAAATCAATTTCATACCTTAAAAAATAAGGTTTCCGAATGTTTAAACAATTTCAATTATTTATCTTTATAAGCAACAAATGTTTTAAAAAATAATGCCTCTGCGCAAAACGTAGTTCTAATGACGCTGAGCATTCATGATTTTTTTCAAATTTTTGTCACGAAATTTAATCGACAAATTTGATGATTGAAAATGGTAGAATCAATTCGATTCATTTATTGCTGATTATTAGGAACAACTTTGTTCCAGTTTACATATAGATAAAGAAATAACAATGCAGTTACATAAAAAGATAGTTAAATACATTAATGTCAAAAATATAACTGTAAAACAGTCGGTCCTTAATTAACTAGAGTGAAAATCAATACGGGCAGCTCGCGTGAAAAATAAATAAAATGGATAGTGAAAAGTATGAAAAAGCGGCCCAGAGAAAATGTCGAGGTCGATAAGAAGTCAAGTGGATGCGTTAAAAAGCTAATTGGAAAACTAAGCTCAAGCTGAACAAGACTTACGCGAAGCAATTCATGATTTTTTTTTTGAAAATGGTGGAATCTATAATGTGGTCTGTATCAAACTATGAGAGATGCATGGAGGGAATTTTTTTAGAAAAATTCTAGTGCTAGCACGGGGAAAGAGGCGCAAAGTAACGGCCGGGAAAAAATTCCAGTGCCGTCACTAGAAATTTTATTGGGGAAAACATGAATTTTTCCCCGTATTTCTGTGAAAATTTCACAGAAAATTTATGAGTAGATAAGATGTACAATAGGATGTACATCTTATGTACTCATAAGATGGATTATATATATATGTAATCGTCATATATATATATATATTCACATGTATACATATCATCGGTGAAATTAATAAATTCTGTCCTTTTATGGAGACCGATTATTTTAAAAAATTGAAGATAATTAATTGAAAATGAAAAATTCTTTATAGATTCTTTTACTCTACTTCGCTATTCACTTCAATCATTAGTCGAATTCTCTTTGATTCATTATCAATATTTATAAGGTATTCATGAGAAAATGAAATTCAATGAATTCCATTTCTTCATTTCAACAAATGAATAGATCAGCGCGCGCGAAAGCGCGCACAGATCTTGTGTATATAAATATTTGCATTTAAAACGTGTTGATTTTCCTGTAGTCGGTAAATTTACCTGGCAAAAGTATTTTTTTTTCTCAGTGTAGTAATCTCTCCTATGACCATGGTAATGTTTACTATTTAATTCTCTCAGTCTAGATACTCCAATCACGTCGCGAACTACTCGAGTCATGAATTTTTTCGGTGCATCACAGTGTGCGGGCCGCATGCAATTGTAGAAGTTACTTGGATGAAAAAGGAGTTGAGGTGCGGCTGGCGCACGACGTTTGATGCACATAAGCCATCCTCTGCCTACTCATCCGTTCCGTAAGAACCCACCCGGAAATTTTCGTACCTTTTATTATGGCTTCTTCTCCTCCACTCCATCGTCATTACGGATTATTGAACCGTAGGTCCGATCGTTAGCCAATTGATGGAAGAGCTTCAGTTTAGTTGAAGGGTCATTCAATTCTGTCATTCAGAGGCACGACACAGACACTCACCGGGGACAATTCACCCTCGATTTTACAACGGTGGGAATAAGATTCGTTCTGTTCTGTTCTGTAACGACTTCCTCTCCGAAATTTCGAGGGGATCTCGTTGAGTCCCATTTGAAAAATGCTATAATTTGCGCACCCATGAGGACATGAACTTTTGAAATGTAACAGTAACAACCAATGCACCTTTTTAACGAACGACGTCCTACTAGCTTAATGAGGCAATTAGTTGCAACGAGGTCGCAAGAAATATCGCATTTCCGTGCTCAGACCGTGATACACACTTTCACGTGTCGGCTAGAGTCTCCAGAATTTCTGATTTCGTACACCAGCTACATCGTCACTCTTTTTATCGAGATGAATGGAGTACGCCGTGCCATGTGAGGCAAGTTCCTTCACTAGTCTTTTTTATTTTCGTTTTTTATGATTTTCTTCAGTTCAAATCTTCGACTCTATGAAATTAAAAAAGTTTCGGAGACTGCGAATGAACGGAATTTTTAAAGGATATAAAAACAGAGAAGCATAAGGTGTGAGTGGATGTGAATACGCGTTGGATTTATGAAGTCAGGAATTCTTGGTGACATGTAGGAAAGTGGGAAACTTTGAGAGACTTATCATCTGAGCGCCTTGTTAGCGCACTAAGAAAAAATGATCCGCAATGTTACGGTAAATCTGACTGGCCGAAACGGAATTGCGGAGGTAAATGTAATTCGATATAAAAAAATTTCAGAGATCTATCCCTTTTTTTAAATTTGTTATTCGTACAAGCACTATATTTGCGATTGTAAAATTCAACGAGAGCGAAATCCTGAAATTTAGTGATTCCGAATCGAAGATTTTGACCTGAAAAGTCTTGAAAGAATTATTCTAGTTGTGTTTCGTTTAGGTTTCCGGGTTTTCCAAGGAGTTGTCCGAGTCGAATATTTCATTCTGGTTCAACCTCTGGAAGACTTTGAAAACCTTTTCTGGCGTTCGGCCGATTTTTTTGAATCCTAAGTTGTCTTCAGATCCTGCGGACTAGTTTTTTACTCTATGAAGATCCTATAAAAAGCGCAAAAAATCTCCCGCTTTTCTTCTCTAGCCTTTTTAATAAATAATTAGCTGGATTTTTTTTCATTAAAAATCAGAAAATTATGGACATTCGATTTGTAATATTGTTATTAATTAGAAATGATTTTTCATTTAGTTATAAAAGAATCCTTATATTGACTCGGTAGGTTAAAGACAAATGCCCATCATCAAATTATTAATTAGTGAATTATTTATCAATTAATCATTTATAAATAAAAATATCAAGAATTAAAATCGGTCAAAAACATTGTTACTATTTTGGCCCACACCCAGAGAAATGATTTATTTGAATTAAATCAACTTTATTTAAATCCTATGAATGCGCTATAATAGTCACATAAACAATTTCTATGATTAAAATAAAGTTTATTCCATTTATTCAAATAAACTATTTTTCTGGATGCATTCTCTCATAAATATTTCAATTAGTGATTTCTATGATATGTTACGCAGCTCTGGCAACCATCAAATCTCATATTTATCTTGGGAATAGTGCAGAAGAATTTAGACTCAATACGAAGGAAATAGTCTTTTATGTTGTTTGAAAAATATTTTTGATTCACCATTGATTGCAGAATATTTATTTAAAAATCTTCAATCAAGAATATTTTATCGTCCATACAAATATATTGAAGAAAATATTCTTGATTCAACCCGCAAAAAACGATAATGTAAACTCAGTCCCTACCTACTGCCTACTGCTGTTCACCTTTTCTGGAGGATGTCTCAGGCTTCTTCGCCTACAGGATAAAATATGAAGTAGAATGTACGGCTGATTCACCTTCTTTTGCGGCGTGAATCACTCCTAAAACGAGATGTTTTATCTCTATCTATCGGCAATCTATCCTTCCTCGATGTAAATCACCTCTAGACCGGGGTTATGGTATCCCCTAGGCAAAAAAAAGATAAAATACTCTGCAAAAGGGGAAGAATACGCTAAACAGGGGTATTTTTTCATCGTTTTTCGTGTGAAATGAAGGGCTCGGCACATATATACCATAAAAATATTGCCTCTCATGGGAGAAATATAATATTTGGAGAAAATCCGAAAGAAATGGTTAATTTTTTTCACCTCACTATAAAAAAATAATTGTCATGTCAAATAATTACCACGTGTTCGGAAATTGTAAAACTTTTTCAGAATTTCATGAAAAATCATGCCAGAGATCTTAAATCTTTTTTTTATCGTTATTTTACATTGCTTCGACCCGGTTAGAGTATACTACGATGATGATCAAGAGTTTAACTGGTTAGATCGCACCATTCTACCCGGCCGGGATTTGAACTCGGAACCTTTCGCGTGTGAGGCAACGAACTTACGCACTGCGCCAAGCCACCGGACTGAACTTAAATCTGTACTCAATTTACAAAAGTTGTTGTGCAATGTTAATAAATTTTTTCCCGGACATCGTATAATAAATTTTCACCCTCTATGCCTGAAATATTCAACTCAAAGGACATATTTTTCAGCTTACAAACATTGTTGGAAATTTTCGGAAAATTAAATGCGAATGTGAATTGAGTTTACGATCCATGAAATCTTTCATTCAGCTTGGAAATTCAGGATAATTGGGCTTTCCCTGTCAGACTGTCATTGATATTTCAATAACATCTAGAATTTTCAAATTCATTGCGGAAATTGAACATCACAATGCGTTAAAAATTTTCGTCTGCATTTTCCGTGCCAAATCCTGGAAATTTTTATCGTGTTTAATTTCCACTGAAATTACAGGAAACATTGTCATTGAAAAACAAAATATTCCATTAACTTTCGGTTCAAATGATCCGAAAATCTATAAAATACCTGATTTTTCGATTTAATTTTTCAGTGAAAATTCAGAAAAATCAGGAAAATTCAGGGAAAAATTGAAAATTCATGTCATTTTGTTTCTGAATATTCATGTTCCATTGAAAATTCAATGAAGTTGTGAAATTTACATTTCAGTCCCACTGAAAACTCATGAATTTCTTTGAATTCTACCTAAAACTTAAAACGTCACTCCCATGAAAATTACTGTCATATTTTCCATTAACTTTCAAAAAATTTCTACCAGTGATGTGTTGAACGGTAAAATTTGCCGTAATTTTCGACATAATTTTTCCTCAACTTTTCTCTCCGTACAGAGTGATAGAATAATTGACGAGCCTCTTCACGTAACCCACGATTTCAGGCCTCAACAGAGACGAATGGGATATATCTAAAACCAGAAGTGGAAACAGACAAAGACAAAAAGGTTGCTCCAACCCCTATCCGACATTCAACTTGGGACGCCTCTTGTCGACACATCAGACATCGTCGGCTGATGTACATACCCCGCGTTAACGTTTTATAATGGAGACCCGGTACGTTGCGACGCGTCATATACATATGACGCCGTCTGTACGTAGACGGTTGAAAAGTAGTTTTGAAATGTCTAGGATGACAATGGCACGCGTGCAAGAGTGAACAAAAAATGGGAATAAAAATCTACGAGAATCCAGAAATAAAGGGGCAGAAACTGCCGACGGTGGTTTGTAGAAAGAAAGAGTGGAAAAAGCGCATGAGTTCTCTCGTGCGACTCAATGCCAAGTTCGACCGCGAAGAGCTTCCGCGGTATCCTATTGTACAGTTTGTATAACTCTCTCTTTGCTATGGAGTATTCCCAATGTCCCATTGACAGTGGAAAGGCATTGCCATTGAATCTCAAATGTTTTAAAAAATTCTGTATTTCATGATTAAATTTTTGCATTTGGAGTGAAAGCGAGGAAGTCTCATGATTAATTATATAATATTGTTAACATTTTTTTTGAATGTTCAATCATACACAGAGAAAAATGTTTTGATTTTCAGGAACATCACAGCGAAAATGAATGTCTGAATTTCACACACGTTTTGTAGACATTTTTCAGACACTCAAAATCGTGCGAATAAAATGAAAATGTGTCTGAATTTCTGACGAACAGAAAGTCTACTCTTCTACGTGATTTGAGGGAGTTCATTTGCGACAAAATCATACTTGAGTACAAGAATATTTTATAACATGAGACCTTTCTTGGGCCACGGGAATTGGCATCTGCCTGGGGTGATCGTTGATATTTCAATGACAGCGTGTTAATTCTTAAGCTGTCATTGGAAACTTCTAATGAAAATTCACATCATATCCAATTAAATTGCCGATAGACTGAAAGTTCAGAATGACTGTTGCCTGAACTTCTGCAATTATCCGTAATTTTTATTATAGTGCAGAGCTGAAAATTATAATGTCATTTAATATTCCGGAAATAAAATAATTTGTGGTTAAACACACAGAAATTTTATGTGAATTAATGATTGTAAAGAAATTCAACATTTTCCATTTCACGGCGATGCGGATAATCGAACAGCAGATTTCTTCAGTTAGACCCCGAAGTTACAACATCAGTGCATTTCTCACCTCGTACGAAGCTAATATACTGAGGAATGAAGCATGCCCGCAATAACCACGGAGCCTTTTCCAATTTGTCAGAACTTTTGGTCCATTCATCTCCATTGTTTCAATAGAATATCCAATTTTTTAATCTCCTCTCACGTTTACTATTGTTATTCTTTTCCTGATATTATCTTTTCTGATATTATTTTCCTGAATACGCTTCTAAAAAAATGAATTCTTCTCCCACAAAAATGATTTCTTGGCAAAAGTAATTTTTTTGCTCAGTGTGTAGAGGAGGGTGTGCCTGTACTGCCCACTTAAGGGAAAATGCCAGTTTTATATTTTATATTTCAACTTGAGTATAAAAAACGTATTTGTGAGACTTCTTTAACTATTGAACTCGTTATTCTCGAAGTGTAGACGCCTAATTCTCCTTAGAATCCACAAAATTGATTGAAAATAAAAGAGAGAGCCTATTGAGCGGTACTACCCGCCGTTGCGTAATACCGCTCGGCACGATTCCAATGCCGCTCATAGGGTTTTGCGTGTATCGCTCGCGCCGCAACCTAACCTGTACTCGAGTGGTGTCAAGCAACTACGTGGCCGATCCTGTGAGCGGTATTACCGGCTCCGCTCGGCGTCAACAAAATTGTTGATAATTATTGACATGAGTGGAGTTTTCAGTTCGAATTGGTCTCAAATTACGCGTGAAAGTACCACGAATCGAATAACCATAGTTTAATATGAGAATTCAGTGTTTGAAACTATCAAAAACCTTAATTACAAGTCCACAAATTTTGCACTGTAAAGACCTCAAAACTTCGTTACATGTTTTTTCATATTTAAAGTGGTAAATAAAGTGAAAATTTTCCGACAATCACATCCTATCATCAAATTCTTCATGACCAGGAACAGAAAGAAATTTTTAAGTTGATGGTTGCGGAGAAAATCGGGTGAGCGGTAATACCCGCTGAGCGGTACAGGCACACCCTCCCCTACTCATGGTTTACCCTTAGTATATTTTGTGTTTGAGTACCATATTTTTTGAATGTATAGTTGATAATAGAAACCTATCTCCATCCAATCTCACAATTAAAATCAGCTATTGCGAACAAAAGAATATTTTCATTAAATCATGAAACCCGTGGTTTAATGATCAAAATTGAGAAAGCTTTGTCAACGAGAGTAACATTGTCTATTTCGTGTAAAAGGCAACGACCTGATTCCCTGTACCAAGCCATCAGGGCAATTACTGTCATTGTGCTATGGGCACCATCAAGCCCTATTATCCTTTGTACGGCCTGCATACAATGGAATACCGCCCCAGATATGATATAATTTCAATGTGCATTGGATAATATGTAACTGAATGGGGATAACCTATCCCCTTTTTTTTACACCATTGAAATCTTATCGATCCAGTATAAGAGAATCTCTTCGTTAAATCATGACTCAGATGGGTCGATGATCAAAAATAAGTTCCTTCAGTCAACAACCGAGGCTTCAATCAAACAGAGTAACATTGTTCATCTTGTAGATCCCAACATTCCACCCGACCGGGATTCCAATCTGCAAACTTTCGCGTATGTTTCAACAAACTTATTCGCTTCACCAAGTCCTCAGGACAATTACTATTATTAGTGGGCACCATCAACTCTATGTATCCATTGTATATATTGCACACAAGGGAATACCTCCCCAGGTATGATATAATTTCAATGTGTATTGGATAGTAGAAAGTCCTCCCCATTCAATTACATCGTTGAAATCTGATCAATCCAGCACTGAGAGAAAAATATGATTCTTCTGACTATATTCCATCACCATCGAACTGTAGTCAAAAAGTCCTCAACAATTTTTCATGGGTTACGGTAACTACGGCCGGAGAAGTGATTACTATAATGGAATGTAGTCATTGCTGCTATTTTATAGTTCTACTGACGATAGATTTGTCGTTGTTACTTTTGAACTTTGGTTAGTTTAACTTTTCTCTTATCGTTATTTTACATCACTTCGACCCGGTTAGGGTATACTGCGATGATGATCAGGAATTTAAATGGTTAGATCGCGCCATTCTACTCGGCCGGGATTTGAACTCGGAACCTTTCACATGTGAGGCAACGAACTTAGCCACTGCGCCAAGCCACCGGACACAGGTTAGTTTAACTGCATTTTGATTTGCAAAAATTACGCTTGTGAAGTTACTATAATGTTATGTGCCGCATACAAAAAACAATCGTATCGTTCACCAAAACTGCCTCAACTATTTTCTTATTGTAAATCGAACTTCAGATTTTTCTCTCAGTGAGTATACACTGTTACAAAATTTATTGAAATTTCAGTCACGGTCATCTGAATTTTCGATATTGGGGGGTTGAATTCAATTTCAAATGAAAGTGTTCACTAAATTTCTTATTCATCATGAAAATTCAAGAAAATTGGGTTTTTCATGTTAATTAATCATTGTTTTTTCAATGAAAGCTTGAATTTCCAAACTCATCGTGAAAATTGAACGTCACATACAATTCAATTTTCAATAGATTGAGAATTCAGAAAAGTTGTCTGAATTTTCAGAATTTTCAAGATTTTTCAGTGCCGTATGGATCTGAAACGCAAGAATTATTTGAATATTCATGAAAATTTTTAGGAGATAAATTATTTTGAATGTTTTATCTAAAAATTGAACTTCACGCATTTTCGAATTACAAATTACCGACCGATTAAGGAAGTCAAGGATTAGTTGTGTTCAAAACAATTATTGAAGAATCAATTTCACGCGGGCTGGCTAGCGCGCGCGTCTCGTCTAGTTTTCAAAATTTTTAAGGTTTTTCCGTGCCGTACGGACCTGAAAATCGAGAATTATTTGAATATTCACGAAATTAACTTATTCGTCAATGGAGAAATACACAGAAATTTGACGTAACTTTGTCGTAGTTAAAAATTTCAAACTTTCTCACTTGAAATTTGAAGAGTAATTTTCTAACAATGTAAGAGAGTTTCTTCAATAAATCGCAAATTTGATGTTCGGGATGATCAAAAATAAATCGGTGAAGGCCAGTGTAATATCACAGATTCATAACATTTTTTATCACGTAGAACGGATCATTCTGCTCGGCCAGGTTTTGAACCTGGAAACTTTTGCATATGAATCATCGAACTTATCCACGGTGTCAAGCCATCGGCACAACAAAAACTATCCTTTTTTCTTCACTCAAATCATGAAAACTTGATTATTCGTCAATATTAAAATTGAAAAGGGAAATCCATTACATTTCATGCCCTCAGGAAAGCATTATAAAAATAAATGATGCATAGAGAGGAAAACTCAATCGATGATCAAAAGACAGTTAAATTGAACTCTAAAAACGTCAACTTATCGATCATGAATGTACACGGAGCCAAATAAATTTACTAACTACAAGAAAATCCACACATTTCAAATGCAAATATTTATATGCATTTACTTGTGGCAAGTAAATTTACTTGGCAGAAGTAATTTTTTTTTCTCAGTGTAGTGATAAGCGGCAAGTAACACTGATAGAATGATTCATTTATTTCAAACGAGATTCGTTGACTATTAACGAATGGTAGAGTTGAATATGACCAAATGAATATTCGTTAATAGTTAACGAATGGTTCACTTGAATGCCGAAAGTCAAGTCAAACAAGGCTTCTCAAATATACATTCGTTAACTATTAACGAATGAACATTTGATGAGACAGAATAGACCCCAACCTCCAACCAAAATCCATTCGTTAACAATAACTAATCCGTTCTATCAGTGTAGAGGAGATACAATCTTCAAATTACAATCCTCTACACTGAGCAAGAAAATTTCTCTATTGAGTGACGACACTGATGGTTGGATACTCAAAAAGTAAATTTCTCCAGTCACTATCCAAAGTTACCTCATCAATAGCAGCATTGCTCATCCCGTGCAAACCCAATAAACTGGGAAATGAGGTGCGCTCCTGATAACCACCACCAAGCCTTCCCCAATTTGTCAGAACTTTAGTTCCATCCATCTCCATTGTTTCAATTGAACCCCCATCTTCTTTCATCCTCTCCCAATCACTATCATTATCGGGCATCATCAAGCCCATTCAGACATTCCATGCAGATGGTCTTGATTGGTCAGGTGATCGCTCACTCAAAGGCGATAATGGCATAACGTCGGGTTATGTACAATCCAATCAGGAGCACCATACGTCTACAGACTAGACTCACCTATATACATCAAATTCCACATGTGAGCTGTAAATTGTGTACGTGAGTCTCGAGTACTCCACGGACGTTCTAATTAAAAAAATAGCAAAAGGGAGAAAAACAAGTCAATTTAATACTGCATTACTCCCAATTATTTTTTCCCCCTCTCGTATATCTTTCATTATTGCATCCTTCAATTTTTTTACTTCTCCTGTGTGCATTCAATTCAACCGCGATCCCGGAAGTTATTAACACAACAGTCAACAGCGTTCACGGGTGTCAACGACCGATAAACCCAGTCTGACAGTTAATGAATTTGCGAATAGCCCTGTCAACCAGTTTCAAGCTGGTTCAACATCGTGTATACCTGCATGAAGAGATGCATTATAAGTATTGGGGCGCTGTATTAATTACGTCACTCGCACGAATTCCAAATGAGAAGGGATTACAAGTCAGTTTGCAGCTGAGCGTTCAATTTCACCGTCTCTTTGATCTGATCCGCTGTTGATTAGTGAATGGAACGAGAGGTATCAACGCGATGGAAAATAGTGGGAGGAAAAAAACGTTGAGATGAAAATAAAAGGGAATTATGAAAATCCGGCAGTTTCGAGCCCCTTTGGACCTTGAAATCAATAGACTCCCGCTTTCCAATTATCCATTACAGCGTTTTCCGGGAATACACAGACTGTCTGCTGGCGATATTCGGAGGGTCTTTGTGCTATCCGCTGGTTTTCACCGGAAATTTTATCTTCAATTTACGCGTTTGCCAATTATGTGGACCTTTGGAATTATTCATGCAGATTTTCGGGGGAAAATTCTGCGCGGAAAAAAAAGTTGGGGAAAAAGTGTAGGAAAACTTTTGCAATTTTGGGGAGGAATTCCAGTGTAGGCTCTTTTATTTCGTATCAAAGGAAAAATGCGAAAAATATGGAAATTTTCTTCGCTTGTTTCAAAGGCGGTAGTTACTGTCATGTAATTTGTTCTGAAACGGGAACATTTTGAGATCACCTATCAGAAAAAAATTGAAATTTCATGCACTCGTTTACTTGTAATTTTCATGACAAATAAACTGTTGAAAATTTTATAGAGAAATTTCCGGTAAGAGTCTTGGAAACTTCTAACCAGTAACATTTCCACTGGAATTTTAAAGAATTTTATCATTGAAAATTTATAATTTCATTAAAAAAACCGTGGGAATTGTAAATTTCAGTGCATTTTGTGCGGAAATGAATGAAAAATTAGGAAAATTCAGAAAAATCTGTCTTTGAATTCCAGATTCCTCTGAATTTTCAGCGAATTCCTTTAAAATTCCCGGAATTCAAGGGAATTTGGCAGTGAATATTCATTTTCACTTGAAAATTCATGTAAATTGTGGAATTTTCATATTCCTGCCGCTAAAAAATTGGGACTTTCGTTGAATTTTCAGAGAAGCTTGAAATTCAAGGTCTTTTGCCGAAAAATTCAATCAAATATTTGCAACAATGCAAAGAGAGAAAAAATTTTAGATTTTCAGTGCCGAATAATTATAATTTTAAAAAATCTCGAAAGAAAAATTTAATCCGAAAAATCGAAATCTGTTGACTTTTTCCTATCACATATCTAATCTGCACAAGAACCGAATAGAATTTTAACGAGAATTCGCTAGAATTTCAATGAAATTCCCATAGAATTTCCAGAAAATTTCAGTAGAATTTTCTAGCGAATTCGCTAAGCCTTTGATTAAATTTTTTCATACGTGTCCCCTGCTTTTAGAAGAAATAATGAATAGTTACTTTCGAGTCGACAGAAATAATCATTTTAAAATAAGCGAAAATGAAATGAAGTCGACCCTTTTGACTTTTTGTAATATTCATAATTCTGGAACAGATTTAGCAATTGAGTTCAATCTAGGGTCATCACAAAGTGGATGATGTACTTTCAAAAAAAGAAAATGATTCCACTTCATCAACTATTCAATGAGTTATTAAAGTTTCAAAAAGGCAGTGGCTATTCACACGCTCCACGGTAATTTTGACCGTGGATACACTCTAAAAAAAAGTTACTACTCACCAGTACTGAATTCTACTTGGGAGATGTTTTCTTGTGAAAAGTTGGGAAACTACTTGTCCCAAGTACTTTTCATGTCCTTGGGTGAAGTACAATATTTGCTAAGCAAGTAGGAAAAGTACTAGGAGGAAGTACTTTTATTACTTCCTGTCAGCATTTTTCTTACTTCTCACAAGTACTTTTAATGCTTGGAGCAAGTAATTTTTCTACTTCTCGCGAGTACTTTTATGACTTGATTCCAGTACTTTTGGTTGGTTATTTTGTTGGGGAATTTCATATCGTTAATTATCATTCTCATTATCGTTCTCATTATCATTATCATTATCATTCTCAGATGACAATGACCAAATTTCATCGAGGGGAGGTTACTATGAGTTTAAAAATCGCGAGATATTGCAGTAAGATTTATCACACATTGATGATTGATTATTGATATATGTTGAAAGACGAAGAATAAGTGGGAAAAAAAACGATTATTTATTGTTTATTTGCCCCCAAGACCTTGAAAATGAAGAAAAATAGCACAGTGTACTCAATTTTTGAGCTACAGGGGTTTCCTTTTGTAAATTTTTCAAAAGATGTCTAGAATAACGGTTACGAGCTACTTTTTTTCAAAATTCGACTTCTAAATAGGCAATTTCATTCTTTGTCGCATAATGAAATTGCAATTTTCACACAAGATAGCTCAAAAGATTAATACTTCAATTTTTTTGTTCAATATAAAATATAACAATTATTTTGAGAATCATTTTGCTGGCTATTTCGCATGAATATTACCTTTTTTGTTATTAAAAAAAAGGACTATTTGGAAATTAAATTTGGAAAACTTAATTGGTAATTGTTATTCTACACATCTTTTGAAAAATTTTGAAAAAAAAATCTCTGTAGCTCGAGAATTTATTACACTGGACTGTAGTCCAGTACATTTCAATTTTCAAGCATTTGAGGGGCAAACGAACAATAAACAATAATTTTATTTGCATTAATTCTTCGTTTTTCAACGATCTCCATTGTATGATGAATCTTACTGTAATATTCCGCGAAAATCCATTGGTACTGGATTTGAGTACTATTACTACTTGTCTCAAGTATTTTTTCTACTTTTGAGAAGTACAGCTCGGTACTCAGTACAAGTACTTTCAGTACTGATGATGAGTATAGTTGGTACTTGTCACCAGTGCTAATTGTACTTGGAGCATAAAACTTGTATTCAGTCGATTTTCGACTTGGACCAAGTAAAAAAATTAGCTTTTCTCCAGAAACGCCTCGGTACTGAATACAAGTAGTTTTCCTACTTATCAGAAGTAATCTTTTTTTAGAGTGTATACGGGAGATCGTGGACCCTCAACTTTTACTTCTCAAATTAAATGTAAACAATAAACTAGACACATCGAATCCATTGATAAGTGATATGCAGATAGTAGACTAGTAAGACAGTCTAGATTAACGCAAATAAAAAATGAAATGAATAGTTGACTAAACGCAATTAAAAGATGAAATAAACAGTTTTTTACATTTTATGTGAACAATCTCAACAATATTCATATTTGTCTTAAAAAATGATTAAATTAAAAATATGATTCTTCTGACTATATTCCATCACCATCGAATTATAGTCAAAAAGTCCTCAACAATTTTGCATGGGTTACGGTAACTATGGCCGGAGAAGTGATTACTACAATGGAATGTAGTCATTGCAACTATTTCATAGTTCTACTCACGATAGATTTGTCGTGGTTACTTTTGAACTTTGGTAAGTTTAACTGCATTTTGATTTGCAAGATTACGTAGTTACTATAATGTTATGTGCCGCATACAAAAAAAATCGGATCGTTCACCAAAACTGCCTCAACTAATTTCTAAATCGAACTTCAGATTTTTCTCTCAATGTGGATCCACGGTAAAATTTATCGTGGAGCGTGCGAATAGACACTGCTTTTCAAAAAATCAAGTGTCTACTTTACCATAGAATTTTCCACAGAATTTCTGGAGAACATCAATACAATTTTCTAGCGAATTCGCAACGGTTTTCTATTTAATTTTTTCCTACGTGGGGTCACATACACACATATATACACACTTGCATACCTGCATATCCTTACATGGTGTAAAAATAGCATATTCGAACTTCCGAAGCCAAAATTAATTAACCTGACACGAAAAATAGGAAACTTCGAATTTGATGAACAAAATGCATCCATTCGGAAGCAAAAACCCTCCCTGTGGAATCGTTTATATATTCCTATACCTGTACAGAGCCAATGTACCCATGTAGCCCCATGGGACTCAAATTCCATGAACACGGAATTCCGGGTATAGCGGATATCGATCCATTTCCGGCCGCAATGAAATCACAATGTCTCCTAAGTGGTCATATCCCGGCAATACCGGTCCTCTTGGCACTATATACGCGATATTGAGGCTCTTCTCCTGTATTGTCTGGGATATATCAATAATGAGGGTTATCGCAATATATACCTCGAACGTTGTGCATTCATCTACGCGTGCTTCATGGGGGTATCCTACGCTGCGTTGAACAACAGCATTAATAAATCCCTTTTAATAAATTCATGAATTATCCGAGTTTTCTTCCGCAACTTTTCATTTTCTTTACCCAATAAACAGAGTCTTGGATGAAAGTTTGTATAGGTTTCTAGACCAGGAGACAAAGGGAATGTGTAGGAGCTTACCTAAGGGCTTGCGAGATACATAGGCTGGAACCGTAAGGGCCTCCGCAACTCCTCGATCAATATCCCGTCCAGTGGCGTAGCACGAAAAACTATTTCTTTTTCTCCCTGTGAAAAAAAATAGAGTTTTGTCTTGAGCACAGACATTGGCGTTCGATCCGTTCTGCTTGATGGAGATGAGACTGACTCTCACATTTCATTCTTCACTATTACAGCTTGGTGCAAAATAATATACATAAAAGAAAGTGTCTACTTTTCGGAGGGAAGGTGCATTGTTCAACTTTTGGTTAATATTTCCGGTGTATTGCATGGAAATTTTTATTAAATTGCAGTTTCACTGAAATTTCGAGAGATTTTGTCACTTAAAGTTCACAATTGGATGGAAAAATCAGTGGAAAGTGTACGTTTTAGAGCAATTACTCAATTACTCCATGAACATTAATAGACATCAACGAGATTTTGGTAAACATATTGTTGCATTTATTATTAATTGGAAATACAACGTAATTCATTACTAAATATTCATGTTTTGATTGGGAATTCAAGTAAGTTGTAGAATCCTCATCTTCCGGCTGATTAAATATTTAGAATTTCATTGAAATTTCAGGAAAATTAGAATTCTTATGATTTTTTTTTCTTTAATTGAATGTCATGTGGCTCTCTTGGCAATTACTATTAAAATGTATATAGAATTCAAGGAATCTGTAACAGCGATTTTGAATGCCGCAATGATTTCCAAATAGATAGGATTTCCAGTGATTTCCAACGATTTCCACGTGATTTCCTAATGATGACACCGGCAAGTGGCAGCGTGATGTCTAAAGTTACGAGCCCCTTGATAAAATTAAATTTTGTGTTCTGACAGTGTAGCATCATAACATACACTGTTAGAAATTTGTTGAAATTTCGAAGAAGATATTATAGTAAATCTCATGAAAGTAAAATTACATGGGATTTAGGAAAAAATGATTATGAAATTTCAAGTTTTGAGTAGAATTCACGGAAACTCATGAGTTTTCAGTGGGAGTGGGATGGAAATTTAACAACTTGATTGAATTTTCAGTGGAACATGAATATTCAGAAACAAAATGATAAGAATTTTCAATTTTTCCTTGAATTTTCCAGATTGTTCGGAATTTTTACCGAATAATTGAAATGAAAAATCAAGTACTTTACTGATTTCCAGATCATTTGAACAGAAAATCAATGGAATATTTGATTTTTCTAATTACAAGATTTCCTGAAACTTCAGTGGAACTTGCACACGATAAAAATTTCCGGAATTTGACACGAGAAATTCAGTCGAAAATTTTTAACAACGTACACTATTCTTATACCATTAGAACAGAAAACTCTTAGGGACAATCAAATATTGAGGCACTCGTGTGCCATAACATTTGATAAGGAATGTGGGGGGGGGGGTCAAGGGTTTGCAATGCTTTGGGATGAAAATGGGAAAATCAGTTCCTTTGGGGGTTTTATTGTAAAATTTATCCCGACCGTTGCTATATATGTACACGGAGAGTTCGGTAAAAATTACGGAACTCACAGTTCGCTCATCGATTACGGAATCGCCTCAGAATATTTAAGTGACGGTATCGTAATTTTTCACAGGAGATTCAGTTAAAAATTACGGAACGCTCTGGAAAAATTGCGTGACAATTCTGTAAAATTTCCTACAACCACATTTCGCTCCGGAATATTTCTCTCCGTGTAGGTATTCGAAGGATTATTCCTTCCATTTACCCGGCATAGTGCACCCTGACTGGTCAAAATCAGATTGAACGAAATAATCAGTTGAAAATCATGCAGATTGCACCACATGACGTAGAATAGTGCAATTCTATTGGCTGAAATTTGGCTGAAAAAATTCTCACGAAGATTGTTCCCTGCGCTCATGTAAATATCTTGCCTTCATCGGCATGACGTACCCAAACATTTACATACTGTCTTCAATATCTGTTATGACACCGTCAGTAAGCCCTCGCGACGCAGTGAGAGTGAGCCGTCATCGTGCAAGAGGTGATGCACTCTCGAATATTAAAAATTCAAGGTGTGAAGGGGCCGGTGGGAGTATTCCCCGCATGTCACGTCATCGGAAGTTGGAGTTGTTGAGAATATCTATCCACGCGATTGTTCGTATGTGAATAAATTGTCGGAAATGTATTGGGTGAAAGCATCATGGCTTGTATAAATTCATCAATAGAGGGATTCAATTTGACTTGTTCACTGGTGGATAGGAAATACTCTTTATCCAAAAATGCATTACTTCTGAGAATTAAAAAGTCAGTGATTTTTTTAATTGAAGTTGCACGAATTCTTAAAGCTGAGGACTACTTTGTTGAATAATTATTTTGGGCGAATAAGTATCATTTGTCTTTTTATATTTTGGATTTTTTGTGTTATGTCGATGCAGTTTGTTTGTGAAAAAATACCTATACTATATGCAATACAAGAGCAATTTCCCACTTGTTTATATTTCTGCGTAGAAGTTTCTAAAAAATCATGTCAAACAATGTAATGCAAATATTTCCATACATTCTCATTAACTATTCATCTTAAATGTTACTTTTCTAAATGAAACTTTTTAAATACTACACGGAGAGAAATATTCAATAAAAATGTAATTCAATAAAAAATGTACGTATTTTTTCCGTAATTTCGGAGCGAAATGTGGTTGTAGGAAATTTTACGGAACTGTCACAGAATTTTTCCAGAGCGTTCCGTAATTTTTATCTGAATCTCCTGTGAAAAATTACGATACCGTCATTTAAATTTTCTTAGTCGATTCCGTAATCGATGAGCGAACTGTGAATTCCGTAATTTTTACTGAACATTTCTCTCTGTGTATTTTATTCAAGTTTAATTACTTTATTTCATTCACGTTTGATAACTGTAAAACAACGAATCGTTAGGATTATTGCAATCAGTGATGCAAATATAATTTTAGCCAATTGTATTATATTTAAAAGCACAGCTGGGAATGTTTCAAAATGAAGTAAAAAAACAATTTGGATAATCTGTGGGGATCAAATGCCATTTTCAATAATTATTCGATATTCGCCATGCACTGTGAGAAAAAATTGAAATTTCAAGGATAGTTTAGTAGTAATTTTCGGGGAAGTGACATTGAATTCGATTCAAAGAGACTATTTCATGAAATTTCAAATTCAACTAGAACTTTAATGGAATTCATTACAGTTTTCCAACTTGCTTGAATTTTTGATCAACTGGAAATTCAACAATATAATTACCTGAATTTTTCTGATTCCTATTAATTTTCATAGAGTAATTGGACTCAAATTTACAGTTTCCATTGATTTCCCCATCACAGCAAAAAGGAATGTCTGAATTTCACACAACTTTTGTAGATATTTTTTAGATAGTAAAAAACGTCTGAATAAAATGAAAATTTGTCTGAATTTCAGACATGAATTGAGACCTTAGGCACCTGTTCGTTGGAAATTCAGACACATTTCCATTTTATGCAGACGTTTTTTAGTGTTTGAAAAATGTCTACGAAAGGTGTGTGAAATTCAGACATTCGTTTTTGATGTGATCAAATTATGAATTTTCACTGATGAAATTCGTTGTAATTTCAGTGGAACTTTCACATGATAAAAATTTCCAAAAAGTTTCCAAAAATTTCCAAAAATTCCAAAAACCGGAAATTTCAGACAGGAACCCTTAACGAGTATTCGATAAATTAAATAAATGAATCATTCCAAATATAATTCCTCTGAAATGAAACGATTTGAATACTATTTTATCTGGCCCAGTTGATGACTCCAAAATAACCGATAGTCATGAATATTAAAATTAGCAATTGAAATAATATTTTATTCAGCTCGATTAAAGTATATTTTATTCCCGCATATGGGATTATCAGAAATGAACGACATTTGAATATTGCTCTCCAATTGTCGATTTCATAATACAATTTACTGCATCAAGCGTGACGCCTCAAATTACCAGCACCTAATGACTAACAAACAGAACGCAAATCAATAGGTATTGCAGACACGTGGGTTCATCGATGCACCAGCGAATATCGCCTCACAATGTTAATTTTATACGTGTCGATTCGGCTGGATTCCATCAGTGAATTTCGTCTGGCGAATATGAAGAACGTTGAAAGCCGTCTGAATTTCAGATGTCAGATAATACAAGAATATTCGAGTAATTAAGAGTTTAAATATTTGATTGATGTCTGAAAATTTCACAACACAGTTTGTGTTTACAAATGATTAAAACAATTTTTGTTTACGGAAAAATTAGATTAGATTCTTATTTTCAAAAGTTTTTTACATCTAGAATTCAGCTGTTTATAAGAAAATCAGACATTTGATTATTGAGATGTCTCAATAGCTGCAATGACTACATTCTATTGTAGTAATTACTTCTCCGGCTATCGTTACCGTAACCCATGAAAAATTGTTGATGACTTTTTAACTATAATTCGATGGTGATGGAATATAGTCAGAAGAATGATATTTTTCTCTCAGTGTATTTGGGTGGGGTAGCCCACAATGTTCAGCCTTGAAATTGTACCTTGTTTATAGAAGATCTGTTTGGCTTTCTATCGGAGTTGTTTTGTGATTGTTTGTTTACTTTATTGCCCTTGTGAGTATGTGAGATTTGACTGAATTTCTCTTGAATTTTGATTAATGAAATTTCTATTTGTTTTCTTTTCTACGAGTTTTGTGATGATCTGTGATCAAATGCTATTGAAATGAATCTTGCCGTAATGAATTGTGCGGTTATAAATTGTTGCGTAATAAGTTGGTGTAATAAATTGTCTCATAATAAATAGAGGTACAATCACTAAATCCTTTTATCCGTGTGCAAAGCTATAAGAAAGTGTTTGCAGAGTGTTTACAAAAATATATGAACTTTAGACACCAGTTCACTGATGCAATAGCGAATATCAGCAGTGGTAAATTTATCCGTGTCGTTCCCACTGAATTCCATCAGTGAATTTCGTCTGGTGAATTTGAAGAAGTTTCAGATTTATTTTCTCCCGTCATTGATTTTTCCAACTTTGATGGGAGACCTGCATGATTCTGATATTTCAAGTACTCCAAGCGGCGCTAGAATGCATAATGTATAGTGTTTACCGGTTGTCCTTCTCCTCCGGGTTTCTCTGTTCTTCTTCTTTTCTTCTTTCTTCAATATTCTGCCGTCTTCATCCCACGGAGAATAATTCAGTGCAGTCCTTTGACATTCTTCGTCATCGATATCTCTTCTATTCAACATTCGCCATTTCCTTTAATGCAGATAAAGTATCGGAAATATGAATACCGTTCAAAAGTCTCTGTCCTTTTCTCATATCACTTCATCGTTGCCCAGCTTTGCTTGACCTTACGAGTCTCCTGGAAGGACGAGAGTACGAAATACATTATGGATGTGTGCCATTACCAGGATTTTTCTCGTCATTTTTTTTTATTTAGTCTTCGGGCTTCCAGAACTCTGCTATTTCCCTCACGTCTCGGGTATCAGGGATATCGCAAAATTTTCGTTTCATTGGCATTTGTATTTTGTGAATACGCATGGAGATAACATTGTTAGTTTTCAGTAAAAGTCTTCGAATTTCAAAACTCTGTTGTAATGAAATCTACATTGTTAAAAAAAATGAAATTTCATAGACAGTTGACTACTAATTTTCAGGACATTGACACTGAATACGGGTAGGGAATAAAATCATGAAATTTCAGGTTTTACTGAAAATTCAGTACAATTCCAGAATTTTAAGTAACATAAAGACGAGAATTTCGTAATTTATTTGAATTTCCAATCTAATATGAATATTCAGCGACATATTACATTGAATTTCCAGTGAAATCTAAAATTTCATTATTGAATTGCCTGGAAAGTCAAAATAATTTGGCAGTGAATATTCATTTTCATTTGAACATTCATGTAAATTGTGGAAAAAATGGGGCTTTACTTGAATTTTCAGAGAAACTTGAAATTCCACTGACTTTTTTCCTTCAATCGAATTCAAGTTTCTTATCCGAAATATTCAGCCAAATTTTTTCAACAATGGACTGGTGCGCGAAATTTTACTGTACTGTAGGGAACGGACATTTTGGTATCCATAGATGTGTTTTTTACCGAACGAATCGTCAGATATCGTCCGGAAAACGAAAACGTTACTTTCCGTTTAATCGTAATTTATTTTACTTTTTTCTCCGGTTCTCCCTTTTCATTTTTTCCTTTTAAAATGAATCAATTTACAACTTTTTCGCCGAGGGTTTTCAATTTTTGAAGAAGATGATTGTGTAACTGATTTCTTATTTTAAAAACAGGGCATGTTAGGAATATGAGTTTCTTAAAATCAGCAAGTTTTCTCTGAGAGCTAGAACCTTTTTTTCTCGACTCCCGGATATTTTTCTTAACCTTTGGTAGGCTCCCTTAGTTTACGATACAGAGTAAAAAAGATACTGTAAATATTTAACCAGCACTTAAGCGGCTCCGTCAACAGCTGTTTATATTTAGTGGCCAGTGACGCTTTGGATTTAATCCCTCGACTAAAAGAACAATATTAGCATTTTATGGACCCTGATTCATACTGAACTACTGGAGATTTCGAACTGAAGAGTTCGATAGAAGTTCTTCGTGCTTCGCACTGGTGATTTTTTAAACTGTAAAACTTGACTTTTTCGTTTATTTACAAAAAACCTATGGGGAAAGATCCGATCGTTTTGAAGCTCTCGTAGCTTCAAAAGGTGTAATTTACATCCATGGAGTTTATGACACCTGCTAATTGAATAAACAGTACTCACTCGTCCAAAATAATCATTGTGATTATCATTGTATGAAGAAAAAATAAAAAACGAGTGGACAATTGCAGTTTTTTCTGAATGAGTATTGTTGTTGTTAGGTATTGTTGCTAATAAATTAGCAATTTGTTTCCGAATGAGTTCTCTTCTTGTCGATTCTTATTGCACTCTTCTTCCATTTTTCTTCTTCTATTTTTTCATATCATAGTACTACCAGAAAATTGAAATGTCATAAAAATTTTGCGTATTAGTTTCTTCTGTCGAATAATTTTACATTCAGACCCTCTCAAGACTCAAATTCGTTTTCAGTCCAGCAAGATTTAAATGGACCTCCTGAAAAAAGCTAAGTGCTTTTTTTCATAATAATTGTATTAACTATTCGTCATTTAATGTGGAAATAAACATGATAAATATTGTGGAAAACAATGAGAATCAACGAGAATGTGATTAAGAACAACTGTGATTTCTATAGTAATTCGGATAAATGGAAATTTCAGAAATTGAGAAAAGCATTTTTTCAACCTTTCAAACTCAAAGCAAGACTTTCTTCATCTAAAAAATACGTAACAATAACGGGGTAATCAGACTAACAAATCAATAATTGGACGCATTTTCAAATAACAATAACAATTCTTTCGTGTTAAGCATTATGCGCAATATTCACACTCGAATTTAAAATCGCCTGCATAAATAAGTCCATCTTAGGCATATCTGACACTGAATCCACTCTCCGGTACTATTGCGAAGAGGTTGTTGACTAAAATTTCGCAAAAGTTCATAACTGAAAAAATAAGGGAGTCCATTTTGCTCTAGGGGTCCAGTTTGCCCTTCGGTCCATTTCGCCCCGTCTGGTCCATTTTGCCCTACCCTCCCCTAGTGCTGGAAACTACATTTCTTGCTTGCAAAGAGAATAATTTTTTTTTTAAAAGACTAAATCCATTTTTGCAATGAAAATTTTCAATCTCGGCGCACGCTTCACATGTTTACCCGGAGAGAAATATTCAGTAAAAATTACGGAACTTCAATTCACTCACCGATTACGGAATGGACTCAGAAAATTTAAGTGACGGTATCGTAATTTTTCACTGGAGATTCAGATAAAAATTACGGAACGCTCTGGAAAAATTCCGTGACAGTTTCGTATAATTTCCTACAACCTCATTTCGCTCTGGAATTCCGGAAAAGATACGTAATTTTTTTTGAATATTTCTCTCCGTATAGCCCAAAAAAATCCTTTTTCATCACACTGTGCAGAAAAGTGACTTTTCAGGCACGCTCCGCGTGCCTAAAAGTCCCTTTCCCACGCATTGTGATGAAAAAAATCGTTCGATACTCGTGGGAAAAGTGTTTTCCGGCTCGTAGGATTACATCACTCGCCTTCGACTCGTGCTATAAACCCCCCACGAGCCAAAAAACACTTTTCCGCACTTGTATCGAAATATACTATTTTGTCACTGCTGCTACGTTCAGCCCGTGTCGAAAAGTGTCTTTTCGTTTACTAGTAAACGAAAAGTCGAAACTTGTAAACGAAATCAACTCGAACTCGGGAGATCCTCCATCGGAAACAGTCACCCCTTTCTCCTACGAAAATTGAAAATGTGAATGCAACCAGGCTGCCCCAACGGCAATAAATCGATTACAACATTCCCCCCACAAGCTAAATCCACACGCTCCGAAGTTTTACTCCTAACACTCAATATCTGTAATTCAGGTGGTAGGATGAGGAAGCCCCCGTGAGATTCCTAGGAGTTTGAATTACTCCAGCGACGCGTGACTCACTGTCTCCACGCTTGAATAAATCCCCCAAGTCTTGGATTCATGTTTCAATTTTTTACCACCGTTGGATTACAACTGTTTATATCAAGGATCGATCGAGTCTCAGGTCGCGCCATTCAAGTGGAAATACTCGAGATTATGTTCATCGTCTTATCGCATTAATCCACTGACTCCACTAATTCAGCATTAAAACGTTACCGAGCGGTCGAGGATGACCGTCAGCCGTGAAATTTTATGGAGTTTGATAAGATAATTAGCTCCATCATTAAAAAATGTCCGATTAGAAACGATAAAAGAGACGGAGACGTTTCCTCTCACAGTTGCTTGGATAACGGATAATAACGGCTTTGTTAAGGGTGACCCTTGGCCCCATGTACACGTGTCCCACCCTCTGACATTTTGCACCCTGTACCTACCTCTAGCCGTGCCACCCACGTCGCCTCTAATTCTCCCGTTGGACAACTCAACTAGTTCACCAGGTGAACAAACAAGTTTAATTGCTAATTGCCAGGATGATTATAATCAGCTTGTGATGGCAATTTTAATCCATCGGCCTCAAAAGTACCACGGCATAATCGATCAATATTTGCTCAGGGTTTGTTCCTGTTTTGCGCACTCATTCCGGAGGAATTTTATCGTTTAATGACGTAATGGATGTGGTCTACATTTTTTATCGGTAAAAAGTTACCATCCGGAGTAGCAGATATTCTGGGTGTGCTTATAAATAGCGGGGGAGGATGTAGGGGGCGTTTGGGGAAGATGGGCACGTTGAGGGGCAGCAGAAAATTATGGAATTATTGTCTTTCTGCGGCTGAAGAATTTGGAATTCCGTTGAGTTTTCAGTGAAATTTGAAGTTCGATAACAGGGATCGGCGTCAATTACTAGATTATTAATATTGGGAGAAGTTGGACATTATAATAATTAAGGTTTACTTATCTTCATTGAAATTGGGAGAATAATGAAATAAGTGATAATCTAAATTTTCAACTGAATGTGAATTAAGTAATTGACAATTTGGAATTGCCAATTGACTGTTGAGTAAATAATTCGGAATTTAAATATAAATAGCGATGGAAGATGTAGGGTGAGTTTGGGAGAGATGGACATGTTGACGGGTAGCAGAAATATATGGAATTTTTCTTTTTCTGCGGCTGAAAAATTTGGGATTCCGTTGAGCTTTCAGGGAAATTTGAAGTTCGATAACAGGAATCATCGTCAATCACTAGATTACTGATATTGGGAGAAGTTGCACATTATAATAATTAAGGTTTACTTATCTTCATTGAAATTGGGAGAATAATGAAATAAGTGATAATCTAAATTTTCAACTGAATGTGAATTAAGTAATTGACAATTTGGAATTGCCAATTGACTGTTGAGTAAATAATTCGGAATTTAAATATAAATAGCGATGGAAGATGTAGGGTGAGTTCGGGAGAGATGGACATGTTGAGGGGTAGCAGAAATATATGGAATTTTTCTTTTTCTGCGGCTGAAAAATTTGGGATTCCATTGAGCTTTCAGGGAAATTTGAAGTTCGATAACAGGAATCACCGTCAATCACTAGATTACTGATATTGGGAGAAGTTGCACATTATAATAATTAAGGTTTACTTATCTTCATTGAAATTGGGAGAATAATGAAATAAGTGATAATCTAAATTTTCAACTGAATGTGAATTAAGTAATTGACAATTTGGAATTGCCAATTGACTGTTGAGTAAATAATTCGGAATTTAAATATAAATAGCGATGGAAGATGTAGGGTGAGTTCGGGAGAGATGGACATGTTGAGGGGCAGCAGAAATATATGGAATTTTTCTTGTTCTGCGGCTGTAGAATTTGGAATTCCGTTGAGTTTTCAGTGAAATTTGAAGTTCGATAACAGGGATCGGCGTCAATTACTAGATTATTAATATTGGGAGAAGTTGGACATTATAATAATTAAGGTTTACTTATCTTCATTGAAATTGGGAGAATAATGAAATAAGTGATAATCTAAATTTTCAACTGAATGTGAATTAAGTAATTGACAATGTGGAATTGCCAATTGCCTATTGAGTAAATAATTCGGAATTTGAACATTTAACGTTTCTGATGCTAATGAAACCCTCAGATGCCCCAGAAATGCAGAAATAATTTTTTTTTTTCACCCGGAGCCAAAGTGACATATTTACGTTTTTTTCGGGGGGAAAGTCAACTTTCGGCAAAATCGAATTTTTCCGCCTAGTGAACGTTGATTCTGTATTTTTTGGTCCGTCTAATGCCACTGAAACCCTTAGATGCCCCAGCAAGGCAGAAATAAAATTTTTTTTTGAGCATTTTCAAGTCTTGGTCCAGGGCTTGATGAGCCCCGTTTCTATCGTCGATTCCCAGTTGGTCCCACGTTTTAGAAGAACCCATTCTAACCGTTTCTGACTGCTTGCAGAGAGCGGCGCTGGAAAAAACGACTCGTTTCCCTTAGGTGGGCGGTACATGCATCAGCTCCCCTATTTAGAAAAAATTTTAGAATATTAGCACGATTACAATGCTTCCCCCCGCGGCCGTTCGACAATCAAATTTGTACGGAGTATAATACTATAATACCAGGTTTAAATATTACACTGAGAGAAAAATATTATTCTTCTGACTATATTCCATCGCCATCGAATTATAGTCAAAAAGTCCTCAACAATTTTTCATGGGTTACGGTAACTATATGGCCGGAGAAGTAATTGCTACAATGGAATGTAGTCATTGCAACTATTTTATAGGTCTGCTCACGATAGATTTGTCGTGGTTACTTTTGAACTTTGGTTAGTTTAACTGCATTTTGATTTGCAAAAATTACGCTTGTGAAGTTACTAGAATGTTATGTGCCGCATACAAAAAAAAAATCGTACCGTTCACCAAAATGCCTCAACTATTTTCTCATTGTAAATCGAACTTCAGATTTTTCTCTCAGTGTAGTTAATAGGGTTCGGCTTATTTAGACTACTCAAGGTGAACGAAGCATCAAACTTTGTACATATGCCGTTCGGCAATGAACGCCCACGTCCATCTCATCCTAACTCATACTCTACACTCTTGATTCGCGTGCGAAACAGCTATTCAGTGGTATTTCAGAGGGCCGCCTCCACCGCAGATATTTCTGGGTGCAATTTTTCCAGGCCAATTTCATCTGATATGAGGAAAGGATTTTTATTTGGTATGAGGGCTCCGCTCAGAGCACTGTTGGAGCGTATACGGTGGGAGTCCTTTGTACACTCTTCTTTTATGAGGCACTCAAGTAATTTCATACTTTTCTATTGGTTTTCTTCAGAAAATCGATTTCACAGAGTTCCATTCGTTTCAAATGAATAAGGCAGTAGGAATTTTTCTTCAGATTCTGACGGGAAAATGGGGCTTGAGGGCCAGCGAATGGACAGTCAAATAAAAAATCCCGAGATAGGAGTCGACTGTAATGTGATAAGGGATTTAACAGCTAGATCCTGTCGCTTTCTGTTCTCATCGCAATTGATTACCTCCAATTTTCCATTTCATTTTACCTCCGTCATTCCGGTTTGATTTAATAAGTCAATAACCGATGAATCATCTGCGGTGGATGGGAACAGCAGAAGGATTTCATCTGCAAGAACTTTGGGAACAGGAGAATTATTGCCAACTGGTATCCTCCATCTTGCCAAAAGCCAAAACCACAGGATCCGGGAGAGCCGCTTATTCAACAGACGATAGTATTCCCAAGAGATAGGCGAAAATATAAATCTGAGGAGAAGATGAGATGAGGAAGAAATTCACTGTTACACAAGATTTAATATTTCGTGGGTGTTTTAGTAGTAATTTTCAGAGAGAGCATCATTGAAGCCAATTTAGGAAGGAAAGAATCAGGAAAGCGAGGGACTACCCACTCCATAATTGAGTGACACCATGATTTCGAAATGAAGTCGATTTCGGGTGATTTCATGATTTCATTAATTTGAAATCAGTCATTTCAGAAAAATAAAGTTAATAAATAATAGAGGTGGGGCAAAGCGACTATTTGACGCAATGCAAGCAAACAAATTTTTTTTAATTAATTTTTTTTCAACTTTTTTTTTATTCTCGGGAGTACTGATTAAAATGGGGGGCTACTCACTTCATAATTAAGTGACACCATGATTTCGAAATGAAGTCGATTTCGGGTGATTTCAGTGATTTCGGACAAAATAATTTCGGTGATTTCGAATGATTTCATTAATTTGAAATCAGTGATTTCAGAAAAATGAGAGTTCATAAATATCAGAGGTGGGGCAAAACAGGTTGTGTCAGATTATGAAAATCAAAACTGGCCAAATTAACTGGCAAATAATAACGAATTCGTTTGATTCTACTCCGCCAATCTTGAGGTAATGCCAATAAAAAGTAGTCCATTCTACCATTTTACTATGGCGGTGAGTACGGCATTTTATTATCATTGTCGACAGCTGTGTCAATTTAAAAATCACGAATTACTTGCACGATTCATACTACACGGAGAAAAATATTCAATAAAAATTACGTATCTTCCGTAATTCCGGAGCGAAATGTGGTTGTACGAAATTTTACAGAACTATCACGGAATTTTTCCGGGGCGTTCTGTAATTTTTATCTGAATCTCCTGTGAAAAATTACGATACTGTCACTTAAATTTTCTGAGTCAATTCCGTAATCGGTGAGTGAATTGTGAGTTCTGTAATTTTTACTGAACATTTCTCTCCGTGTACGCCGTGCACCACTGATTTCGGTGATTTCATTGATTTCCGACGATTTCACGTGATTTCGGAATGATTTCATGCTAGAGTTGGGCCGTGATTACGGAAGTGAGTAGCCCCTGGCATGAAATTTTTAATTTCACTGATTTCTTTCTCTACTCCGATTTCGACCATTCAGAGTGCGGTATTTCGGGTCACGTGACAACTTCCCATCAGTTTTATTTTCATGATTCAAACGACCAGGGTTGAATTATTGAACTGATAATTTCGGTCGCCTATCAATTATTTTTTCTGCTTTTGATAGATATTTACTACATTAAATTCTTTTCATCATTATTATCAAGTTTTAGCAACACTTAGCATTACCCAGGGTTCGTGACGGAGACGCAGGTGGTATGAACGCCAAATAGAAAAACCTTGAAGTAGTAAATAAATCTAAAATGCCCGAAAGAAGATTGGGGTTGGAAATTGTAGCGAAACATTTTTAACAGTGAAATTAATGGGAAAATTTAGAATTCATGGCAATAAAGAGTAATTTTGATCACCTTCTCTTTGTATGCTATTTCATTAATAAATCCCCCTCGCGTGAAGTATTCTCCATAAAACGATTCATAGGCGCTATAAATACTCAATTATCACGTGCTGGTCAAGTCTGAAAACACAATTTCTCTTGAAAGATAGCGGAGAATAATCAGGGATCCTCGAATGTTCATTCCACCAACTCGGGTCTCATAAAATTTTTCCATTGTCACTGAAAAATGGAATGTTCACCAAGAGAATGTCATACAGATTAAGGTACATAAAACTTTAGCAAGTATCATAAACCCCACCAGCTCTATGTGAGAAGAATCCTCTCCGGACATAACGACTACTATTTTCCCTCTTTTCTAGGATTGCATGCTCTCAGTCATGGCATAATTCCGTGATTACCTTCTCTCCAAGGNATTAACTGGCAAATAATAACGAATTCGTTTGATTCTACTCCGCCAATCTTGAGGTAATGCCAATAAAAAGTAGTCCATTCTACCATTTTACTATGGCGGTGAGTACGGCATTTTATTATCATTGTCGACAGCTGTGTCAATTTAAAAATCACGAATTACTTGCACGATTCATACTACACGGAGAAAAATATTCAATAAAAATTACGTATCTTCCGTAATTCCGGAGCGAAATGTGGTTGTACGAAATTTTACAGAACTATCACGGAATTTTTCCGGGGCGTTCTGTAATTTTTATCTGAATCTCCTGTGAAAAATTACGATACTGTCACTTAAATTTTCTGAGTCAATTCCGTAATCGGTGAGTGAATTGTGAGTTCTGTAATTTTTACTGAACATTTCTCTCCGTGTACGCCGTGCACCACTGATTTCGGTGATTTCATTGATTTCCGACGATTTCACGTGATTTCGGAATGATTTCATGCTAGAGTTGGGCCGTGATTACGGAAGTGAGTAGCCCCTGGCATGAAATTTTTAATTTCACTGATTTCTTTCTCTACTCCGATTTCGACCATTCAGAGTGCGGTATTTCGGGTCACGTGACAACTTCCCATCAGTTTTATTTTCATGATTCAAACGACCAGGGTTGAATTATTGAACTGATAATTTCGGTCGCCTATCAATTATTTTTTCTGCTTTTGATAGATATTTACTACATTAAATTCTTTTCATCATTATTATCAAGTTTTAGCAACACTTAGCATTACCCAGGGTTCGTGACGGAGACGCAGGTGGTATGAACGCCAAATAGAAAAACCTTGAAGTAGTAAATAAATCTAAAATGCCCGAAAGAAGATTGGGGTTGGAAATTGTAGCGAAACATTTTTAACAGTGAAATTAATGGGAAAATTTAGAATTCATGGCAATAAAGAGTAATTTTGATCACCTTCTCTTTGTATGCTATTTCATTAATAAATCCCCCTCGCGTGAAGTATTCTCCATAAAACGATTCATAGGCGCTATAAATACTCAATTATCACGTGCTGGTCAAGTCTGAAAACACAATTTCTCTTGAAAGATAGCGGAGAATAATCAGGGATCCTCGAATGTTCATTCCACCAACTCGGGTCTCATAAAATTTTTCCATTGTCACTGAAAAATGGAATGTTCACCAAGAGAATGTCATACAGATTAAGGTACATAAAACTTTAGCAAGTATCATAAACCCCACCAGCTCTATGTGAGAAGAATCCTCTCCGGACATAACGACTACTATTTTCCCTCTTTTCTAGGATTGCATGCTCTCAGTCATGGCATAATTCCGTGATTACCTTCTCTCCAAGGTTTCTGAGTTCATCGTTAAAATTCAACGTTATCGACTCAAGCTCTTAAAAAGATGGGATTTAAAAAAAAATTTTTAATCTTTATCCCGACAAAAATTTTCTTCATTTATTTTCCTCAAATTTCTCTGCATCGAAAAAATGGCTCATATTTTGGGGAATAATTGGCCACATTTTTTCCTATGCCACGATCTGATCAGAAAATGACCGATAACTGTGGAGCACTCGTGCACGGAGAGAATATAAAATCAAAAATTACTACGTGAACATAGTGATTGAAGACCATACCAGAAAAACGTTAAAATTTTATTTATTTTAAAAATAATTTTCAAAAATGGTGAAAACGCTCAATTTTTGTCATCAATTTTTTCCATTGAACGATGGAAAAAACATCACGAATCGTAATGAAGAAATGCGATAGGAATTTCTCGTTATCGACTCCAGTCCTTGAACACATATCAATTGACTTTTCCCTCGAATCATCTCCGACTGTTTCGTAACGGAGTTGATCATAAAAATTGATGTAAATGGGACGAAAAAATAAGAACGAGGGGAGGACATTTGCCTTCATCCCGGGTAATTGAGATTTCAGGAAGTAGGAGGAGGGCACGAATAGGAAGAATCTCCCTCATCGTTATATTATATTCACCCGCGGGCCGACCTTATTTTTGCTGTTACACGCCCGCGCTGGAAAGGCAACGTATAATTCTCAATTACCCAAGGTTTATGACTCTCCGCGTGCTGGCCAAGAGTGCTCGTTTTGCTCCGGCCGCAAAAAAAAAACTATGCTGGTGTACATTAAGACTACGTGTGAGCCCATCTCTGCTTGCTTTATCACCTTGTCGTACATCCAAATTGTGTCACGAGCAAAGTTCATAATTCCCACCTTGCTGAATTTTGTACATGGAATAATTTAATGCTCGAGTAGCAAGAATTTTTTCAACATGTTTTTTTCCCCTGAAAAACAGGATTACGTACGGGAAAGTAATTTGTTTCTGGGCGACCAACTCACAGTCATGTCCCTGTGGAGAGATCTTAGGTGCTTTTTTCACTTGAGGTTGTATCGTAATTTCTCCTCGAAAGGACCCTAACACGTACAAGGTGCTTCGGTCTACGATCGCAGGAGTCATAAAACATGCGCTAGCTTTTCTTAAACGACAATAAAGTTAAATCCAGACCATTTCACCTACAACCACGTATCCGAGGATACGTTTTATACACGTTCAATTGGATCTTGAAACAAAATCCTGTTAGGTTCGTTAGGTCTGTGTCACAATGAGAGGAAAATTACTAGACTGAGAGAAAAATATGATTCTTTTGACTATATTCCATCACCATCGAACTACAGTCAAAAAGCCCTCAACAATTTTTCATGGGTTACGGTAACTATGGCCGGAGAAGTGATTACTATAATGGAATGTAGTCATTGCTACTATTTTATAGTTCTACTGACGATAGATTTGTCGTGGTTACCTTTGAACTTTGGTTAGTTTAACTGCATTTTGATTTTCAAAAATTACGCTTGTGAAGTTATTATAATGTTATGTACCGCATACAAAAAAAATCGTATCGTTCACCAAAACTGCCTCAACTATTTTCTTATCGTAAATCGAACTTCAGATTTTTCTCTCAGTGTAGAAAATCGTGGCAAATTTTTACACACGAAAGGTAATCGTTGAGCGAAATTGTAAATCGATGACAAATACCTTCTGGAGAGGATATCTTACTATTCGTTCCATAAAAAAACAGGTCTATGGATGCAAAAATTTATGTTTTTTTACAGTAAAATTTCCCGTACGGATTTTTCTCTGGCTGTAATGTAAAGGACATGGGGGACGGACGAAAGTGATGTTCTGGATGGGATAATAGCAATGAAATTCCGAATTTCATTAAAAACTCAATGAAATTCCGAATTTTTCAGCAGCAGAATGACGAGAATTCTCCAAATTACTTGAATTTCTAATCTAAATGTGAATATTGAGCCGCCCAATATGCTAAATCACTAATTGATTGAAAATTCAAGAGTATATATTCCCCAAATGTTCCTGATTCCCATTGATTTCCATGGAATAATTAAATTGGGCTTTAATGTTTCCGTTGAATTTGGATTCACAATTATGAATTTCCAATGACGAAACTGCTCGAACTTTCGATCGATGAAGAAGTCAAAGAAGGATAACGGAAATTAACCACATGATGATTAACCTTATCGATCGGCTAGTTGAAAATTGATGTAGAATAATCGATGCGATGATCAATATGATGATGATGATGATTATTGTTTTTTTATTCATTCCTAAATGAATAGATGATATCACATTGAAGGAAATATTATTTATGATACGTCAAAGTCAATGAAAAAAAAGTTCAAGTATCGCGAGTTTCCCAAAAAAACTTGAAAAGTTTTTTGAATTTACTTGAAAGCTCACGAACTTTCTTGGACTCTTAAAAAAATTTGAGAATTTTCTCGAATTTTTTTAGCAAATTGGCGAAACTTCGCGAATGTTTTATAAAACTCCAGAAATTATTCGAATTTTCTAGAAGACTCGAGAAATTTCTCGCTTTTTCTGCAAAATGTGAGAAATTTTTAGAATTTTGGAGAAAACTTGAGAAATTTCTCGTATTTTCCAGAACACTTCAGAAAACCTGAGAGCTTTCCACGAAACGGCGAAAATTTCAAGGAAATATGTCATAATAATAGAAATGAGAATATTTTGTCTAATGACTATCGTAGAGCATTCTGAAGTTCTCCCGAAAGTTCTAGAAATTTCCAGGATCATTGGCTAAATAGATGTTTTTAGTTTAGAAGAATATTCCCTCATTTTCTAGAAAATTCGAGGAACCTTCAGAAAGTTGTGGAAATTTCTAGAACTTTCTACGTTTCACCCTCTCAGGGGTGGATTTTCGAGACAATAAAAAACACGTGTCTTTTTATTTTGAAAGGAGAATCTACACGCGCATTTTCAACTCTCTAACTTGAGCGGTTCCCGAAATCGCATAAAAAGTTTTGCCCCCTTTTCACTCCCTTAGGGGGTGAATTTCCAAAAACCCTCCCTTAGTGGGAGCTTATGTCACTAAGCGTAGCTGTAGGCAAAAGCTCATGCTCGTAGCTCTTGTAGTTTGGGCTGTGCGTTGATACGTCCGTCGCCGCGAAAATGGCATCTCCTTTATATTTAAGATTACACAAAAAAAATTTTACTTTTGTGTAGCTTATTGTGAAGGTTTTAAAATTTCTATCAAACATGATGATGATAATTAATACTGATGAATCCTTATCCTTACCCTTAGACCGTAATTATTAATAATGATGTCCTTGAATTAATCAACGGTTTCTGACCTTCAAAAGAAAGATGTTTCTCTCCAAAAAAAGATTTCATTGAATGAACAAAGAAATATATAAAATGTTACTCCTGGCCAACAAAAAGCTCCCTTCCGTTAAAACCATCAAATAACATTCCACCAGAACATCAAGCCATCCTTGAACACTGAAATCGTCTTTTCCCACTCCACAAAGTCTATTTACATCCAGAATCCAAAATCCCATATCCGATAAAAATTCCTCAACTGCAAAACTTGTTTCCAGGTTCAATCTCTATAATATCATTCCACCGCTCTGGGAAGCGTTCTGGATGGCCGGTTTTCCATGATGCAACGGACGAGTAAAGTTGAAAGTATAAAATGATGCGCGAGTCGAAGTCCCCGGGGGGGTTGAATACGAAGCGATGTGGTTCACGCTGAATATTTCTGGATAGATACGCGTATTCACCGGTGACCTTGAAGCCGTCCACCCCTCCAGTCAACTAAAAAACAATGCATTGTTTATGGAAACTCCTTTTCATTGAGGAAAAGGGAAAATCAATATTTCGGTAACTACTGAAGGCAGTTTCCTCCGGAGTGCCTGACTTCAATGCTGGAATATTGCAGTACAGTAGGGCTACGACTATCACGTGCAATCCCAACACGTCTCCAGCGAGTTGTCCAAGTGAGTCACGTACCTGTACACGAACTGGTCGATGCACCTTTTCATCTGCACACGTGCGCCAGTGCAGTATTTACATTCTCATGTTAGGTGGGTGCTTTGAAGTCGAATCCAGCCTTGCACTCTTCCGGCCAGCATTCAACTGGCCACTTTGGTCCCACCACATGCACTGTTAAAAATTTTCCTTCGAATTTTTCCTGCCAAATTCCGATAATTTTTATCGTGTTCAAGTTCCACTGAAATTTCAGGAAATCTTGTCATTAAAAATCAAATATTCTATTGATTTTCCGTTCGAATGGTCTGGAAATCAATGAAAGACTTGATTTTTCAGTTCAATCATTCTGCGAAAATTCAGAAAAATCAGGAAAATTTAGGGAAAAATGGAATTTCATGTCATTTCGTTTGGTATCCGGTTAATTCATCCCAGGATAATTCATTCCACAAATTCATCCCATGACAATTCATCCCACGACACTTTCTTCCCATTTTTTTTATTATTACTGTTTGGATGAAGAATACGCTTGGCTGAAGCGCGTGACTTATCGGATTAATTTTCAAGTTTTGTACGCATTTTGTAAACTGATGCTGTGGTCTATTACTTGTGGCCAATCTCGCGAATGTTAGTTGAGATGGATAAGAATGATTTGACCGTTTTTTGGCAATGATTCCTGTTAATCCATTGATCGGTTGTGTAAACAATACTAGAAGGGAATCGTAAAGTATCTGATTGATTTTGATGTTGTGCTTAGTGCCTTTTACTGTGATAATAAAGTTAATATTTTTCTCTCCCTGAATTATTGTTGCGACCGTGAAAAATTCCATTGGAATTTGATATTTGGGATAAAATTGTCGTGGGATGAATTTGAATCTGGGGTGAATCGTCGGGGATGAATTGGTTCGGGATGAGTAGTCCGGGATGAATTCACCTAGAACCATTTCGTTTTTGAGTATTCATGTTCCACTGGAAGTTCAATCAAGTTGTGAAATGTCCATCTCACTTCTACACTGAGAAAACAAATTGTTTTTGCGAAGTATATTTACTTCTCACAAGTAAATGTATATAAATATCTGCATAAGAAATGCGTAAATTTTCTTGTATTTAGTAAATATACTTGGCAAAAGTAATTTTTTTCTGAGTGCATGGTCAACTCATGAATTTCCGTGAATTCTACTTAATACGCACGAAAAAATTTAATACAAGAACCTAGCGAATTCGTTAAATATTTCTATTGGATTTCTATTGAACTTTGAATTAGTTTTTGGCCAATTCTATTGAAATGTTCAATAGAAAAAGTCAATGGAATTTGATTTTTCTATACAATTTATTCTCTTCAGATTTCCTACAGAATTTCCTCGGTTTAAATATTATAATTTTTTTTCATTCTATTTTGAATTTTTTCTCATCACGAAAATCAAACAAAAAAACAGAAAATTTGAGCCGAGGAAATTCTACAGAAAATATTTCAATAGAATAAGTTATATAGAAAAATCGAATTTAGTGATGCCGCAAGAGATTTTACGAGACAATACTTTGGAGAGATGGTCTCGATCTCAATGAACATGGAAATCTTTGGTCTCGTCTCAATCTCGAAATACACAGTATCGACTCCTCTCGTGATGACTCCGAGTCAATTGATCTCATCTCGGTCCCAAGTTTTTCGTATTTTTAATGTAGAATCTCCGTTTTTGTCTTGCTTTGTCTCGTCTCGATTTTCTACATATAAAAAACGCGAAAAACTAGAAATCGACGTGAAATAAATTAACTAGGAGTCATCACAAGAGGAGTCGATACTGCTCATTTCGAGACTGAGACGAGACCAAAAATTTCCGCATTCACGGAAACCGAGACAACCTCTCCAAAGTCTCGTGATGTCTCGTAAAGTCTCTCGCGGCATCACTAATCAAATTCTATTGACTTTTTCTACTAAATAATTTCTATTGAACGTTTCAATAGAATTGGCCAAATACTAGTAAAAAGTTCAATAGAAATCCAATAGAAATTTCCAACGAATTCGGAAGGTTTTTCTATTAAATTTTTTCATCCATGAAAACTTGAAATTTCATAACCATTTTTCCCCGATATTCGATTCGATGCCACTCTCATGAGATTTACTATAATATCTCCCATGAAATTTCAAAAAATTTCTAACAGTGTACGTGAGTTGTCACATAATTTTTCCTGAAGTTTTCTCTGCGTCCAACGATGAGGTATATATGAGAAGATGAAAAAGCTTGGGAAATGCCCATCAGGGGTTCAAGGAGACGGGTAAATATCGATTGGTGTTAAAGGCATAGTCATAAATGTCGGTGCTACGTTAATAATTCAGGAAATGAAGACGTGTGAATGGATCCACACGATTTGCGATTCGAAACGAATGACTCAGACCTGGGAATTATGCGCCCTGTTCCTGACTTTTTTTATCCGCAAAATCGAGGGAAGAGTGAGTTTTCTGGGGAGCGTCAGCAGCAGGCAGCGTGTCGATAAATTGAATTGCGGAGAGTTGAAGAAGGTGGAGAGCGTCTGATGCTGAGTAGTTTGGTCGAGAGTCCGTGCCAACACCTCGTGGCATCCCTCAAGTCAGTGAAAAACTGTTTGCGTTACCACGATTCGCGCGCAAAATACGCTCAAGCCTGACATAAATCGGTGGTTATCTATAAACAAGAGAGAGGTGAGAAGGGGCTGGTACTCTTGAGGTGCCTTCGAGGCATGGAGAAGTGAGCGCGGAGGGGAACTGGAGGAGATGGAGAAAAATCGTTGACTCTGCGGCTTTTCTTATGGACGTTAAGCATTTTACTTTGACATTCCTCGTCGTTTAGATCCTCTTCAACATTTGTAGTTGAACATCAGAGCCTTCATTCGAGGCCTATTACATTTCGTTATATACAAAGATCTTGAAAGGCTGAAGTCCATTATTGCCCATTTTTAAAGTTGAGAATCGCTTCAAAAATCAGGAACTCTACTTTTTAACCCTAGTCTGGTCACCAAAGCGACCTTGCGACTTAGTCACCTCCGCGGGGATTCCCCGCCGTGTTATTTAGGCTTCAGCGTTGCCGAATTCACTCTACATTGCCCGGATGCGTTTAGCGAGGTTCCGGCAACGTCGCGGCATGGGCAATTTCATTTAACATGGGAAAAAAATTCAGTCGCGATGCGATAAACCGGGTTAAGTCGATTTTTACTTTTGGCCAGTTTTTGATTAATATCTCGGAATCTAAGAGAAATGGCCAAATTTTTCTCATGACCTTTTTTATAACCCTCAATTGGCTCTACAAAAAGGGTCATAATAAAAAATTTTCGATCTCTTTTAAATTCCGAGATATTCGTTGAAAACTGGCCAATAGTCAAAATCGACTTAACCCAGTTTACTGCTTCGCTACTGACTTCATCTGTTCGAAATAATTCGTTTTCTTCAGGAATTTTGGAAAATATGTTGTTCTAAAAACGACTATAATTTTTTAGACACTTCAATTCACACAGTCAAATTTTTTTGAAATTTTCTGGTTAACTAATCAATTGTAATTTAGGAAAAACGACGCGCGGCGGGGTTTCCTTCATAGGGTGACCAAGCTACGGTTAAGAAAGTATCAGTGAAGGTATAATTGTTATATATATTAATTTTTATATATTTTTGTAACGCAAGAATATGAAATACACTGTTAGAAAAAAAACTCGACTAATTATTATTTATTTTTATTTTTAACGGAATTTGTTGCAAGTTCCAAAAAACTTGCAACTGGCCATCGCCCGGGGGCCTGCAGCCAAGTATTTACATTTTATGGACCTGATAGCTGATGCAAAACGAAAGAGTCTGTTTGTGTGTTCATTTTGCTTGATGAGGATCGAGAAATTAAAGATAATTTTTACAAGATTGAGGGCACTCGACTATTTATTTTCTGCAGAATGACATCAAAGTCGATTTAGGGGATGAAAAATCATGAAATTTAAAATTCCACTGAAATTTCAATAGAATCCACAAATTTTCGAAAGACAAGAGAACGATAATTCCCCATGCTTATGTAGTACCAAATTATGCAGAATTTTCAATTCATAAAAAGTTCAATACTATATTTACATAAAATTTCCTGATTTCTAACAATTTTCATACAATAATTGCACTGAAATTTACAGTTCTAATTGATTTTTCTATAAAATTTTGAATTTTCAGTGACAAAATTCCTTGAAATTTCCGTGTAAGAAGTGTCTCAAGGATTTTTGCCAAAAAGATTCAACAATGTGGCTGAACTATAGAATCGAAGTATATAAAAATTTAACAAATATATATATATTTTCACAATTTTTTGCCAAACATGCGAAGCCTGCGAACCAAAATATTATTTTTTTGGTAATTTTCAATTAATGATTTTGCTGCACGGAGAGAAATATTTAATAAAAATTACGTATCTTTTCCGTAATTCCAGAGCGAAATGTAGTTGTAAGAAATTTTACGGAACTGTCATGGAATTTTTCCAGAGCGTTCCGTAATTTTTATCTGAATCTCCAGTGAAAAATTACGATACCATCACTTGAATTTTCTGAGTCCATTCCGAAATCGGTGAGTGAATTGAAGTTCCGTAATTTTTACTGAATATTTCCCTCCGTGTGGCCCAAACAAGACTTTCAATGTAATCTTTAGGAATTTATCACCAAAATTTCAGCAATAAAAATCACTGATGATCGAAGCGGTAAACCAGGTTAAATCGATTTTGACTATTGCCCAGTTTTTGGCGAATATGTTAGAATCTAAAAGAGATGGAAAAATTTTTGTCATAACCTTTATTGTAGAGCCAATTGAGGATTATAAAAAAGGTCATGAGAAAAAATTTGCTATGTCTCTTAGATTCCGAGATATTCATCAAAAACTGACCAAATATCAACATCGACTTAATCCGGTTTATTGCTTTACTACTGAATCGGTGATAAATTCCTGAAAATCAGTGACATGTCCCTGAAAATCAAAACTTCGTTTTCTCGGTGAATTTCTAGTAATGGGTTGAGGGCAAGTCGTGAAAGGAGAAATGTTGCGGAGGTGTCATGTGACGCCGGTATCCTCCATACGTACGGAAAGAGGTTCATAATATTATCGATACGTCGTAAACAAGCACTATGACGCTTTTGCCGACATTAATGCCCCAACGACATAACATCTCTCATACGATTTAACGTTGAAAGAGGAACATTCCCTAGGGGCAGGACATCATCCTCTCCTAATGCCAGCGGAGATTCAATCCATTCAACGATTCCTTTCAACCTTTTCTGTTTGAGTTATTGATACCATGGTAATACTTTTTTATTGTTGCGCTTGACAATGAAATATCAGAGCTGAACGAAGTACAAAAAGGAGAGGGGCATATTATGCTGCACTTCTGTAAAGCTCAATAGTACATGCAAATGGCTTTGCATGGTATTTCAATGAATTAAAATTTATGAAAGCTCTTAAAAGTCTTACCTAAATGGCAGAAGTCGGTGGAATGGGGAGTGTGTGCAATTCATCGCCGAATTTTCTCTCTATTAAGTAATGAGAAATATTGTTTAAAAATATAATGAGTACTGCAAAATTTTACACTAAAAAACAACACATTTTTCTGCGTTGAGTTTATATTTGAAAAATTACTGTATGTGATCGTTCTAAAATTTTGTTTAATTAAGTAAATTGAAACCAAATTAGATAACTCTACTGAAAATTCTATACGTTGAGAAAACAATTACTTCTGCCAAGTAAATTTACTTGATGGCAAAACTAATTTTTTTCTCAGTGTAGTTTCACTGAAAATTTAAAAAAATACTGAAAAATCGGTGGAAATTGTAGATTTGAGGTCAATCATTTCTTGGGAGAATGAATATATTCTTAAGTTTCCAATTAATTGATAATTCAGCAAAATTAGATACAAAATAACCATGTTTTCCTGGAAAATCAAAGTTGCGGAAATCAATTTTTGCTCTTGAAAAATTCAAAATTTCATTAAATTTTCCGCGAAATCCGAAATTTTATCATTTTTCCCCAGAAATCGCATTCAAATTTACTCTCCTGAAAACCATTAGTCTACTTTCATTAAAGCATGATGACGTGTCATCATGTTCCTAAGCAGAAAGAATTGCCCTCAAATGAAGCGAAAATGTACTTAAATCTTGAAATTTCTACTGAGTCTCAACAACTTTTTTTCTGTAAACATTCATGAAAATTTCATATTATTTAATTATTCTCAAAAATTTCGAAATATTTACTTTAAATTATGCCAATTTTGTCAGAGTGCAACAACGAATATCTCGAATGAAATTTTTTTAATTAATAAAACTTGATTCAAATGGAACCAAATAATAGATTAAATTTAATTCATTCAATGAAAATTGTAGAATATGATGACATGTTCCCAAACAAGAGGAATTGTTCTTGAATCAAGAGACAACTTCTCAAATTCAAAACTTTCATTTCAATCTTAAAAACTCTCTTCCCCTTCATAGAAATTACTTGTTGTCAAAAATTTCGAGTTCATTGACTTGAAATTTTAAGGGTATTTTTCTAAAAGTGAAATGCAACCAACATTCCGAATGAATATTGGGATGTGTGATGCCCTCCGTCATCAGTGCGTAAACCAACAGTATTTATGTAACATTTTTCAGCGATAAATATCTCCCCAGTTCATGATATATTCCCGTCGCCAAATGAACGGTTATGAAAGAATTAATATAAAAATGGTATCAAATGAATCCAAATGACAATTAAAGTGAATTCATTCAATGAAAAATTTCAGAACATGATGACATGTTCCCAAACAAGAGGAATTGTTCTTGAACCAAGATAAAACTTCTCAAATTCAAAACTTTCATTTCAATTCGAGAAACTTTCTTCCCCTTCATAGAAATTACTTGTTGTCAAAAATTTCGAGTTCATTGACTTGAAATTTTAAGGGTATTTTTCTAAAAGTGAAATGCAACCAACATTCCGAATGAATATTGGGATGTGTGATGCCCTCCGTCATCAGTGCGTAAACCAACAGTATTTATGCAACATTTTTCAGCGATAAATATCTCCCCAGTTCATGATATATTCCCGTTGCCAAGTGAACGTTATGAAAGAGAGGCCAATGCTTTCTAAGTGTGGAAACCACCCGCGTTTAAAATCCTCCCACCCCATCGCAAACTCTATTTCTAGTACTAGGTGGTATTGTTGGTAATTCCGGTGAAATATTGAGAAATTCCACGGATGCAGCGGCGGTCAGACATCGCGCTAATTAACGTACAAAAGCGCTGAAACTATTCTTCCACTTTTCGCTTTTTTTTATAATTTTTTGTCTTCAATTAAAGTGAATTCTCCTGTGCTTTTTTTCAGTATTAAAAAAGTTATTTGGGACACAATGCTCGTATAAATTATTGGCGTGAAATGAGGAGGGTGCAATGCACTTTATACGAGTGTACCGGTTACCCTGGGCGACGATGGGTTGCTCTCACTGCATTCACTATTCTCTGGATTTTGAAGATATTGCAGTTGGCATCGAGATTCGAGTGGCCGCGACATGAGCCAAGTCGCAAAGCCGGAGTAGCCCCTCGTGGATCAATAATCTGGGCGAGACTTTTGAGAAAGGCCAAGTGAATTCCAGTAGTTTGGAGAAGCTATTTCGATAATTATGGTCTCGAGATGGGAGTTGTTGTTCGAGTTCATCTTGAAATTGTGGATTGGTTGGAAAATCTGGATTCTAACAACTGCTATTGGGTTTCTGAATGTAATGACTGTGGTCTCTCAGCAGCATGTGGTGATGGCCACCCGTCTTTTCTTCCCCGACATTTCGTTCTCAAAAACTCAGGCTGTCAGTGATTTTTTCCACTTCCATTTTTTTTCCATTTCCCGCAATCAATTTTATTTGATATTATTAATTTTTTTGATAAATAACCATCCATAAACGTGGAAAGTCTTATGTCCCTATCCTTGTCTCGTGATTTGAATGATATGGAAAGGTTATCCGAACTAATTATATTGTATCCTGTTTGGGATAAAACAACATTAAAAAATATCTCGAGACACAAAATTATATTTGAATTGAATAGTCCAACCTTTTAAATGATATTTTCATCCGTTTAGTTCGTTACTAGTTGACAAATTTTCTGAAGAACTTCTTTTAAAGAAGTGATAAATTTTGTCAACAGCAGAAAGACGAGAATTTGCCAACACTTGAATTTGAAATCATAACTTGAGTATTTAGTACTAAATAACGCAAAATTCTGAATGAATTGAAATTTCACGAATATCTTCACTTGCTGTTTCCTGATTTCTATGAGTTTTCATGAAATAATTCTGACAGTACACAATTACTTCAATTTTTGGTAATCTTTCATTAACATTTTTAAAAAAATACGCAAATCATGAATAATTATCGCCGCATTCCCAGATCTACCGTTTTCTATTAGAAATTTTTTGGAATTTCATGAAAAATATGATAGTAATTCTCTTGAGAGTGACATTGAATCGAATTTAGGGGGAAAATGGTTATGGAATTTCAAGTTTTAGGTAGAAATTTCACAATTTGATAGAATTTTCAATGCAACATGAATATTCATCAACAAAAGGACATGAATTCTCAATTTTTTCCTGAATTTTCCAGATTTTTTCGAATTTTTACGGAATAATTGAACTGAAATCCAGGTATTGTATTGAATTTCAGATCAAGCGAATAGAAAATCAATGGAATAGTTGATTTTTCAATGACAAGATTTCCTGAAATTTCAGGGGAAATTAAACACAATAAACATTTCCGGGATTTAGCACGGAAAATTCAAACGGAAATTTTTAAGTTTTCTTCAAATTCATTATTAATTTCTGCCGGCCAGTATTTTTTTTTCATTCCATCTGCCACGGTACAAACATGCCCATCCATGTACATGCACTATTTCCTCAAGGAGAAATTTAAAATTCACACGGTACACTTGAATACTATATTAGCAAGAAGCATCCCCGCAAGGGCGTTAATAAGACCTTGTCCAGATTTTCTGGATTTCACGAATTGGCTCAGGCTGTCGCGATAATGAAGCTCTTTCCATTCAGTTCGCACCGTCGAGCTCGGAGACCCTTTACTGTTTTTCATTGTATAACACGCCTGCCCCCACCTCCTCCTTCCTCCGAAGGCGACCGGGTATTTTTCGTCAGGGCAATATCCGAAATGGTGTTTTTTCCACTGGATTTCCCAAGGAGCACTCCAAAGTTTATGTATATACTACCTGTGTAATAAGGTCTTGCAAAAAAGACACGGCATACAATCTCAAATCCACGATTACACTGTTAAAAATTTTCATTTGAATTTTTTCTGCCAAATTCCGGAAATTTTTATCGTGCTCAAGTTCCACTGAAATTTCAGGAAATCTTGTCTTCGAAAAATCAAATATTCCATTGATTTTCGGTTCAAATCATCTGGAAATCAATAAAATACATGATTTTTCTGTTCAATTATTCAGAATATCTAGCGAATTCGCGAGAAAATTCTATTGGAATTCTATAGCAATTCTATGAGGTTTCTATAGGATTTCTATTAGAATTCCATTGAAAAATTCGACTTGTTTTTTGTGCGGATTCTATTGCATATTTGATAGGAAAAAGTCAATATATTGAGAATTTCAGTTCGAATTTTTCTCTTGAGATTTGTTCTATGAGAATTATCGGGCACAAATTTTCCGCTGGATTTGTTTTGTTTTGCATTACAGAATCCGAGTGGAAAAAACTTAGAAAATTGATGCCCCAACATTCTTATAGGAAAAATCTCAAGAGAAAAATTCCAACAGAAATTCGAAATCTATTGACTTTTTCTTATCGAATCATAGAATTCCAATAGAATTTTCTAGCGAATTCGCTATGTTTTCTATGAATTTTTTCGTACGTGTGGTAATACTGACTAAATTTTAGTCATGTTTACTATGTGCAGATTTCGACGGTAGTGATTTCCACTATTTTATTTTCTCCGTGTAGTGATTCACCAATTCAGTAGTGAAGTAGTAAGCGGAGATAAGTCGACTTATCTCCCAGTTGAGTTTTGGAGGAATAGTTCCGAATTTAAGAGAGATAGCGAAATTTTCGTAATTACATTTGTTGTAGCACTCAATCGGCTCCACAAAAAAGGTTATAACAAAAATTGTTCCATCTCCCTTCGATTCCGAGATATTGATTGAAAACTGGTCAATAGTCAAAATTAGTGATGCCGCGAGACACTTTACGAGACAAAACTTTGGAGAGATAATCTCGGTCTCCATGAACACGAAAATCTTTGGTCTCGTCTCAGTCTCGAAATACGCAGTGTCGACTCCTTTCGCGATGATTCCGAGGCAATTTGTCTCGTCTCGTTCTCAAATTTTTTGTCTTTTTTAATGTAAATTCTCGGTTTTTGTTTCGGTTTGTCTCGTCTCGGTTTTCTACATATAAAAAATGCGAAAAACTGGAAACCGAGATGAGATGAATTGACTCGAAGTCATCAGAAGAGAAGCCGACATTGCGTATTTCTAGACGGAGACGAGACCAAAAATTTGCGTGTTCACTGAGACCGAGGTAATCGCTCCAAAGTATTGTCTCATGATGTCCGGTGAAATGTCTCGCGGCATCACTAGTCAAAATTGACTTATCTGCTTTCACCACTTCGCTACTGAATTTATTCAATCCTTCAGTCGCCTAGTAGCCCCATACCATCCCCACAATTCACAAAAAAATGGCATTAAAACGTACAACAGATGAATGAAACCCAAACATGGTTGATGAGGGCAGAAAGCTGTCTCGTTAGCTATTTGCAAGATTGAAAACGAATGTTCGTCTGCTGACAATTAGTAGCAGACAATGACCCGTACACGTGTATAGAAAACTCGTATTCTTGCAACGGGAATTACCACCCACCTTGGTTTTGAAATCCTATCGATCTACACCTACTGTGACTTTTGTTACCTTCTGTCTGGCAACAGTATTGATGCAGCCAACACGTGTCAGACATAATTTGCAAATTTACTGTGTGCGTTTGTCAGAGTTGTTTAATGGTGACATCATGTTAATACTGACTCACTTGACAATGTTGCGTCATTCATTTCTTCTGATTGAGGAGATGAGGAAGTTAGTTAGCCATCTGTATATGGAAAACACGGAAATACTCGTAAGTCAGTCAGTCAAATAGAAAAATCAGAAACGTTCACGAATGTCCAAATTAATTAATTTGAGAGTTATAGCAAAATTAGTAATTAGAGACTAATTATGAAATTGTTGACGTGGATCCTTGTTCCTTGAGGTGTGAATTGAGGAACGATAAAAACGAGGATTAAGATGAGAATTTCTTAATGTATTTAAATTTCCAATCTAATATGAATATTCAGTGCCCAATTAAGGTAAATGTAGCTATGTCCGTCTTTGTCCCTACGCTCATTCAGATCCTGCCAGCTATGACATTTCAATCATTTTGATAGTCCCAAGAGCCTATTAAGAGTGAAGTACGATTGGAGTTCTTATTTTAGTCAATAAGAAAAGTTATAGACATCAATGCAGAGTGATTTATTGAATAATAAGAGAGAAAAACCACATTCACTTCAACTCGTGCTACGACAGAGTTAATTCTTAAGCCACAAGTTAAGAAACTCACAATTTTAAAACGATATCTCCGTTACAATAATAAAATGGAATTAAAAATCCCTTGGCTAAAGTTTCGAATAGTTCAAAATTTAATAAAAATGCATAAATTACAGTAATATCCGGATATTTCACTGAAATATTGCCAATTAAAAGAATAGGTACAATGAAAATGGCATTGAGCCTACGCTCGTTTCGCACCCAACTGTCAACTGGTAACGGACTAAACTAATGAAAAAATCACTTAAAAGGTTGGACTGTCCAATGGAAATATAATTTTGTGCATCGAGATATTTTTTAATGTCGTTTTATCACAAAATAGAATACTCACGATGTAATTAGTTCGGATATAACCTTTCCATATCACTCAAATCACGAGACGAGGATAGGGACATTTGTCAAACGAGCATGGGGACAAATGAACGAGCGTAGGGACATGGGACTTTTCACATTCATGGACGATTATTTATTAAAAAATAGTAATTATCATAATTAATATAAATAAATTCCAATTCTGAAGGTTTTACCGTCTGATATGTAATTTAAATCATCGCATCTTCACGCTCATTTCGATAGAAATATTTGACTAGTGATGTGTTTACCTTAGCTAGACGAGCGTAGGGTCATTTACCTAACATTGAATTTTCAGTGAATTCTGAAACTTCATGATTTAATTTCCACCTAAGTCGCATTTAGTGTCATACTGTCCTGAAAATTCAAGAATATATTTACTGACTCACTTGACAATGTTGCGTCATTCATTTTTTCTGATTGAAGAGATTAGGGGAAATAATCATCAAATTTCAGATTTTACTGTAAATTCAATGTAATTTGGCACTGAATATTCATATTAGACTGGAAATTCCAAAAAATTAAGGAATTCTCGTCTTTAAGCTCCTTAAAATTCAGGAATTTTACTGAATTTTCAGTGAACCCTGAAATTTCATGATTCTCCCCCCTAAATCGGATTCCGTATCTCTGTTCTAAAAATTAGTAGTCAACTGTCGATGAAAGTTCATTATTGTTCTAACCGTCACTAACTAAAAACATTCGCATCCCCCAATAATCTCCTCAAGTGTATGCCCCAGCATTGCAGCAAGAAATATCACGCAAAAAGCAGAAAAAACCCAATATGGGATAACGTTTGGGTATACCTTCACATAGCGGCACATCGTTTAACGGGCCGTTGGCACTGAGTGTCTTGAATGGTGCGAGAGCGACCCAGGGGGCGTCTCATATGGATTGCACATACATATCCAGCGCCTACAGTGCGCGGAAACGGCGAAGAAAGTGAGAGGTTCCCATCGAAAAAAAAATTCACGAACGCAATAACGATAGGCGACGTTCCATAATGCATATCAACCGCTGGAGGTTTTTCATCACCAACTATTCTTTCCTTTTGTCTTATCTCCTCGCTACATCATTAAGCCACCCGCCTCCTCATCGAAACATGCGTGTACATATTCTCCGGGAGTGCGGGCGCGTGTCTACACGCTGGTAAAGGAAAAAGCGTTTGCCATTCGCAACAGCGGGTAGATGTACATTTGTGTGTACAGATGTATACATGGATGGTGTACAATAGTGAGGGTGCAGACTGTCCGGGAACTTACTCTCCTCCCAACGACCTACCAACCCTTCACTTTAGACGCGTCCCGCACTCTCTATAGCGGTATAAAGGCCTGGGTAGCAACTGCGGGATGTATATAAATGCGAAAACCTCTCGGTATGAGGGTGAAAAGAGAAAAGGGACTAGACCAAAAGGTGGAACGAGGGTTTTGCGTACATACCGCGTCTTGTGCCTCCGACATTTTCATCCCCGTGATTTTTATGGGCTTTGCATTCCAACTGTCCACATCCACTACTGCCATCCCGCCGATCCTATCTGTCCGATAAAAGGAAATACAGGGGATGGAGTTGATAGAATCGAAATACCTTGAATCATTACATCGATATACATCGAAATCGCCTGACCGCTACACTGTTAGAGAAAAGAAGAAATTTCAGGGACAATTGAGTACTAATTTTCAGGACAGGGTCACTGAATACGATTTAGGGGAAAAAATGATGGAATTTCAGGTTTCAGTGAAAATTCAGGAATGTTCCAGAAGTTTAAGCAGCTCAAAGACGAGAATTTCTTAATGTATTTGAATTTCCAATCTAATATGAATATTCGGTGCCAAATTACATTGAACTTTCAGTGAAATCTGAAATTTCATGATTTTTTCCCCCTTTCGCATTCATTGTCACTGTCCTGAAAATCCAAGAATATATTTTTCGGAATTTTCTAGTTTTCTATTTATTTCCAGGGAAAAATGAAACTGAAATTTACAATTCTCTTTGATTTTTCCACGAAATTCTGAATTTTCAATGACGAAATTACTTGAAATTTCAGTGGTAATTGAATTCGATAAAAATTTCCAAAAACTGTACCGAAAATTTCAGGTGGAAGTTTTTAATTGTGTAATCCTTCATTGCAAAACATACGGCATTTTTCAATTCTTGAAACTCACAAATTATTTTATTCGGCATAATTGTCGATTTTCTTATCCATTGGTCATTGTTTTTGCTTTGAATTTTCATTCATCATTTATTTTCATGAATCCCATAAATTACAATTTTTGCATTTTAGTTTTTTTCAAAAATGACAAATTTAACTCAGTTTTTTTTCAACGTCAACACGGCATAGGTTCCAAAATCTGGAAAATACTAGAGAATTCTTCGGTTTTCTTAAAAAAATTAAACAAAACATCTTTTCATTTTTTTATTTAATTTGAGAAAAATTAAAAAAAAATTCTAGTTTGAACAAATTTAGTAAACTTATTCCCTAATTTTGATGATATTTCAACTGCTGATAGAACTATGACATAAAAAGGTAGAAGAAGAGAATAACAACATAAGAATTTAAAAAAAGAGAACCCATTCCGAACAAAATTGCAAATTTATTAGCAACAATTACTATACTCCTTAAAAAATGCCATTATGCACTTGTATTTCAAAATTATTCACTCATTTTTCACATATCATTCATCGTATCATTGATTAAGTTTTTCCATTTATTATTCATTTTCGTAATGCATTTTTCAGATTCATGAAATTTAATGACTTTTATTTCTGTCTTATCTTACGAAAGACTTATTAATTTTTCATGATCCTAATGAACAAAAGAAAACTCACAAACAAAAGAGGTGAAAGATGAACGTGCGCGATAGCGCGGGACCAGTCTAGTGTATATAAATGCGAAAACCTCTCGGTATGACGATGAAAAGAGAAAAGAGATTAGAAGGGTGGGGGAGAGAGTTTTGCGTACATACCGCGTCTTTTGCCTCCGACATTTTCATCCCCGTGATTTTTATGGGCTCTGCATCCCAACTGTCCAAATCCACAACTCCCATCCCGTCGATTGTGACTCTCTCGATGTTTTTTTTTCGTTGGTTTTATCGGGGAAATTCGTTAGGGTCGTACGATCTGATTGTAAATTAGGGAATACGTGTCAGGACTGATTCTATTAAAGTGAATTTATCTGGATGAATCGCTCGCTTCTTAATTTATGAAAGAGCATTCACTCGTTCGATTCGTTCCGCGGTAATTAATTATTTCGGGGTAATTGATGAATCTATTAGTTTTCAGGGGTTCCGCAGTGGGTTTTATTAAAGAGGGTATTGGATTCCTATGAATTGTATACGGTAGTAATTGATGATTTTGAGGTATTAACGGAGGTGGGCGGATGGTGAGTGAACTGAATTGGTTTTTTAATTTTATTGGGGAGTTGAATTGGTTACTTTATTTATTTGAATAATGAATCAAATGAAAAACGAATTATTGGAGTATTCGCGCACATTTCGAGGGTAAATGAGTAGACCGGCAATGCGGAGATCAATTTTTCGCTCAACTTATGATGACTCCATTCATTTAAAACGTTAAATCGAAGATTTTACTTAAACAGCACTAGAAATTTTCTGAAAAATTTCTCTTCGTGTAGATGTGTATTTTTTACTGAACGAATTGTAAGATATCCTTCGTAAAAGTATTTTTCATTGAATTATAATTCCGCTCCACGATTACCTTTCATATAACTAAATTTCCCACGATTTTCTTGATAATTTTTATTTAATTTTTTCCTTGTGTATAACTCCACTGAAATTACAAGGAGGTTGGCATTAAACTGATTAGATTTGCTAAAACTATCGATGAAAACCGTAAATTTTAGTTCCACTATTCAGTTGAATTTTCAATTAATTTACAATTCAGTATTATTTGATACTGATTAGTTATTTTCGGCTTGAAAATTGAAGTAACCTAGAGACTTCTCGTTGCTTAAAAATTTGGAATTCCATTGAATTTCCAGTGAAATTTCTACTGAACATTTCATAAGATTTAAAATTTTTCCTAAACGCATAAATTGTTATTTGCATACCCAAAAAGCTGTTCATTACAATTAAAGAAACTATGTTTGAATCAAATGAATGGGTTCATTCAAATAGTTCGTGATAATGCTTTTATTCAAACATAAACGTGTTTGTCATTTGTGTTCATCCACCTTAACTAATTAGTTCTGTGAATGTAAACAAATGTATTCTTCATTCAGATGAAGACTTCATGAGTCCGAAATTGTAATCATTATTCAGATAGCAAAGAGAATTCATTTTCTATCATGTAATGCATCATTTATTGTCTTCAAAAAAGATCATTTCTTCGGAAGAAATGGCTCATTTATTTCATATAATGAAATCATTTTCATTAAACGAAACATATGAGTTTATCAATTTTCAACAATCTACTGTCTGAATCAATAGGAGAATTAAAAATAAAGAATTTTATTGGATTCAAATGCGTCATTTCTCTGGGCACTCATGCAAAAACAGTCTACCTCCTTGAATAAAAACTCTGCGTTAAATGTATCCATTCACGTATACTATTCCACAGTGTGGAAATCTCCTTAAACCATCGACTTCACCCAAGATCAAAGCATTTTCACGTCGTCAATGAACCCGACAACCCCTCCCCTAGGTTCACTAACCGGGAATTTGAGAGATTCAAGTATGTAGCTATACCTTGACACATCAGCCGAATGTCACGTTCATGATCTCGATACCATCGTAAATAAAAAAAAGTCGAGGGCAGGGCCATTGTTCCACTCACAGGGAAAAACAATTTGAATGCCGTATAGAAAAGCGTTGAGCGGAGTATTTTCTCATGCCTCAATTACGTAGAAACCGTTGCATGGGCTGCATTGAATGAGTAATTATTGCAGCGATTATTGCCGCTGGGGGAGGGGGTGTTGAAAAAATTTTACGCTCGAAAAGCCGTCTGCCAGCCGCCGTAAAAGTCGCCTCTCAATGTTCCTGTTTTCCCCCAGTTCTTTTCTTTATTTCCCTCTTTTTTCATTTGGCCCAGCGATTTCGCTCGTTATTCGCTGAGAACCCAGTCGTGTTATCGCTTTAGAATAACGAGAAAGAAAATGTTTTATCAGCTTTGAACGTTGAGATACTTCGCGGGAGTATATTTTCCATTTTGCGTTGAATTTTTCCTTTCAGTTCTTTAAAGGAAGCCTCGAGTCACTGGGCAGCTTGTGAAAATATTTTCTTAGGTCCATTGAATAATTGAATGGTAATGTTGTGAGTTCCCGAAAGGATGTGGATACTCAGATTAATGAGATAATTTTGATGTAACGAGGTATGAGGGAAATGGGGGTGAATTATTAGTCATTGCAAGTTTTTATCATGTCAGGAGTGAAAAAGAAAAATAATTGAAGGATTTAACTATAACTGACGTCGGTGGCCGAGTGGATTAGACGCAAGTCTAGTGTGCGAAAGGTTGTGAGTTCGATTCCCCGTGGAACCGAATTTTTCAATGGAAGGCTCTGGCGAGCGGGAGGTTGCTAATAGAGGAACAACCGCCTGTACCGGCATGGGTTTTCTGTGGTTTCCCCATGCTACTTCATGTTCTATAGAAGTGCGAATGCGGTACGATTGGATAGAGTGCCGAATGGGACCCGAAAAAGGGACTCCGAGGCCGTAAAAAAAAAAAAAGGATTTGACTATTCTTGAGGTTTGGGGGGGAACATAAAATTCTTTCGAGATTTGGGAAATAGTATATTTCGCATCGAGTGCCACTGGGGTTTTCGACTCGTGTGATTGGCATGTCGAGCCGGAGGCGAGGCGTGCCAACCTCACACTCCTCGAAAACCCCTGTGGCGCTACCCGCATAGAAAAAAATATAAGCCAAAGCTTACAAGTGAGATATAGTGATTTTTCCGGAATTCTATATTGAATATATCCGCCTTGTATACCAAGTATATGCTAGATATATCCGGTGGCATATATGTACACACATATATCCAACATATATCTGAGATATTGCATTTTGCGCCGGAAAATATACCACATATAAGCGGATATAACATACAGAAAAACCTAAACGTAATTTACACTTAACGTCAATATGATGTCTGGTGGCTTTTTTTCCGTCATGAAAATCGGAATTTCGGCTTTAAAAAAACGCTACGGAAAGCTCGCGCGCGAGCAGCGCGCGTATTCTACACTCAAAATAAAAACGTAAATTACGTCTAAACAAAGCGTATTTTACGTTTATTAAAACGTAATTTACGTTTAGCAAAAAAAAGGAATTTTTCAATAGAATTCCAACAGAAATCCTATAGAAACCACATAGAATTCCTATAGAATTCCAATAGAATTTTCTTGCGAATTCGCTACGTTTTCTATTAAATTATTTCATACGCGAATGTTGATTTCAAAACATGAAAAGTTCATAGCAGTTAAATTAATTAATGAAATTGCAGACCGGAATGGTACATTAAAAGTTTTCATTATTCGTCAGCAAATAAAGAACGAGAAAAGAGGAAATTCGCATTGAAGTAAATGAGACAAAGAGCGTTGAATTTTTTCCTCAACCCGTCGGAGGGGTTTAAGACGCCCAGAGTTCTGGTATTCCCCCGAGTAAAAGTAATCGTCGTTCCAGTCTCGCTCGACCCGGTAATTACACCCGTGTAAACGCTAATATGGCCCACGATCAAGCCCAGTACACAAGACGGTGGAAAATCCTCCGGTATCTTCGTAACAGGCTCTTTCTCCCCTTGTTTCACCGTACCGTTTGTGCATTTACCGAGCACCACTGTTTCCCCAGTTCCAGACAACGAGAGAGGATAGAATAATTCTCACGAAAATAGTTTAACAACCTTTGGAATTTAATAAGCTTGAGATAGTCAAATCTTCGAGTGAATTGAAGAAATTAAAAACATTTACCGGTTGAATAATGATGTACATTGTGTTCTCTCACTGGCTGTAAGCTGAACTAAATTCACTAGAATCCGGAGGGAGAATGTTTAACAATATACTGAATGAATGTGGGTTGGTGAAAGGGGGAGCTTTAATTGTTCTGTTCAAATAAACTCAAACTGCGCTTGTAGCGAAAATTTGCCTTCAGGGAGACATACAAGGCTCCCTCAGAGGATGTACATAGACGCCGTTGAGGGACAATTCTCGAGTTTGGGGATTTTGTCAGTGTTCCAGGGATCATTTTCAATATATACTGGCGTTTGGGGCGCTGTACGTGCGCTACAGCCTGTTATGTAGATAGTACGCAGAGAGGAAAGTTTAATAAAGATTACGCTTTACCGTTCTGTAAACATGTGAACTGTTAAAAAAATTTGGCTGAAATTTCTGGTCCCCTTGGAAATTTTTATGAAGTGCAACGTTCAAGTGCACAGTGCCACTGAAATTTTCAGATATTTCGCAATTGACAATTCATAAGTTTATTATTTTTATACAAAAAAAATTAAAAATCTAAATTTTAGTTGAATTATTCCATGAGATTTAATAGAAATCAGGAAAATTAAATTATCAGGTAGCCGTAGATAACTCTTCAGATCTCAGATTACGAAGTAACATGAAAAAGTTGAAGCACGTTCGCAGCATCTGCAAAAGAACAGATTATAACAACTACAACTATCCTGCTTAAACATTGATTCTCCACGATTCTCTATAAAACAATTTCATAGAAAAACCCAATTCGCTAGAGAATTCTATTGGATTTCTATTGAACTTTCGATGGTAATATTTAGTAGTAATGCCCCGAGAGCTTCAAAATTATCGGGTATTTTCCGATAGCTTCGTTGTAAATAAACAAGGGTGCACTGTTAAAAATTGAAAATCCAAGGGAATTTGATAGTAAATATTCATTTTGACTTGAAAATTAACGTAAATTGTGAATGTTACGTCTTCCTGCCGCTAAAAAATTGGAACTTTACTTGAATTTTGAGGGAATCTTGAAATTTCATTGACTTTTTCCTCAGAAATGGAATTCAAGGTCTTTTTCCGGAAAATTCAATTGAAAATTCATAACTTCATGGAAATATCCGTTGGAACTGTGAAAGTTAATTTAATTATTCCGAAAAATTTTGTGAAAAATCAGGAAAATTCAGAGAAATCTCTCCTTGAATTCCAGATTCCTCAGAATTTGCAGGGAATTCCTTCACAAATTCTTGGAATTCCAAGAATTTTAAAAGGATTCTGTGAACATTCTAGGGAATTCGGCAGCGAATATTCATTTTCGCTTGAAAATTCTGTTCCAAAATTGGGACTTACTTCAGTTTTTAGAAAAAACTTGAAATTCCATTTACTTTTTTTCTTTAAATCGAATTCAAGGTCTTTCTCCGGAAAATTCAGCCAAATTTTTTTAACAGTGCGTCTGGTCTCGCAGAAGTTTAATAGAATTTCCTACGGAATCCATCAGGTTTTCCTATGAAATTTCCATTTGACTTACCTGAGTCAAAAGATTTCTATTCACCGTAAATAGTCCGTATACACTTAATTTATAATGGTTTCGAGACCTTGTCATGATAAGCAGCATGCGTCTCTTTACTTTGACACTTTGCGTTAGCCATTGACACGAGTAGATCCTATTCGCGATATCATTAGTCTGTAAGAATAGTGGCAAAAATAATTCTATATTTTCTTCTGGCAATCGGTTGGGGATTACTCACCCAATGAGAAAGGTTCTCAGCGGAGTTACAAAGGAGGAACGGATGTGCAACAATAAGGGCAAACTGTAGTGTGAGTTGGACAACGTCGGCCATCCAGTGGGCGCTTAATTTCTTCAAAAAGGATGATTAAACATGAGCTCAAACTATCGATTTCGATATTACCATATTATATAATAAATTTATACCATTTGTATGTCAAATACACAAACACACATACTGATGCTTGTTACGAGTATGCCCACAAGTATAACAGGATTGAAAATGTCTTGTATCTTTCGGCAACATCTATAAATTTGTTGGTACACTCTTAGAAAAGTACTCTTGCAATTTTAAGTGAAAAAGCCTGAAATTTTTAACAACGACAAAGTTACATGAAATTTCTGTAGAATTCTTGATTGACCAATCAGTTAATTTCTAGAATATTCAAGAAACTCTCGATTTTCAGGCCCATACGGCACTGAAAAACCTTAAAAATTTTGAAAATTCAGGCAATAACTTCTCTGAATTTTCAAGATGAATGAGAAATTTAGTAAACGTTTTCATTTGAAATTGAATTCAAACTCACAACATTGAAAATTCAGATGACATTGTGACGGAAATTTCAAGAAATTTCAAGGAGTGTATTATTATCATCAACTATGCTGAGCGAAAAGATGAATTTTCATCACGCTGTGACGAAAAGTGAACTTTTCGGCACGCCCCGCGTGCCTAAAAGTCCAATTTTCGCCACATTGTGATGAAAAATATTGTTCGTAACTCGTGAAAAAATGTTTTTTAGCTCGTGGGATTATATCACTCACCTTCGGCTCGTGATATAAACCTCGCACTCGCCAAAAAACACTTTTTCGCACTCGTTACGAAATATACTATTCTAGGATCGAAAAACTTCTTGCCACAAACAGGTATCTGAATGATGTGGTGGTGGTTTAGACGGTTGAAACAAATTGGAAGGTTCACAGAGAAAATACACGTTTCTGGTTTCCAGTAACAGTTTCTGGATTTCAGCACTCCGTGGTACTGAAATCCAAGGACAAAAAGCACTGGATTCCAATGAAATTTCTGTGAGAATCAAAGAAAAAGTTTTCATCCTCAGTAATTCTTACTGAAATAAAAAACCCTGGTTCTTAAAATACGAGCCGTTGGGTACTGAAATTAAGAATCCTGAAATTCTTAGAATAAAAACGTTGGGGTTCTCAAAGTGACATCCTTGTCTCCTTTAATTATCTTCGTTGATTAGTGTGTGATATCACAATCTGGGAAATCCTCTTCCCCTCCGGTACGCATCATCACAAATTGCAAAACAAATTATTCTTGATTTCAGTACCCAATGGTTCTTGATTCCAGTACACTGTTAGAAATTTTTTGAAATTTAAGCAACAGGTGTATTTGAATTTTCAATATTCGGAACTTGTATTCAATTTCAGTCTAAATTGCTCATGGAATTCCTGATTCATCTTAGAAATTCAATAAAATTAACTTTTTCAAATGAATGATCATTGAATTTTCAATGACAATTTGGATTTTCATACCTATCGCGAAAATTAAGCATTACATTCAATTGAATTTTCAAGAGATTAAAAATTGAGAAGAAAAGTTGCCTGAATTTTCACGATTTTCAGTAATTTTCATTGTCGTATAAACCTGAGAAATCCAATTTCATTCAATATTCAAGAAAATTGACCGATTTATTAATCACAAGATCAACAGAAATTCCATGTAAATTCTTCGTTGTTAAAAATTCCAAGATTCTTTAGTTGACAATTCAAGAGTAATTTTCTAACAGTGTACCGTGATGCTGGAAACCAGATACTATTCTTCTCTGAGTTCCTCGAACAAGAATGAATAATTTGTGGAATTATAAATACTTATAAAAATAACTCCTTGGCGAAGCGAGAAAGAAATGTGTATATTGCGCCTGCCGGGGGAACTAGTATATTGCGCATCAAGTGCGGAAACTCAAGCAGTAAGTTAGAAAATACTAGATGGTGTTCTACGAAGTCGCGCGCTCGAGCATCCAAAAATTAGTGTGCCATCCAGTAAAATTTGCACTCCGTGCGATACTCCACGTGCATTGCGAGGCTAATTCATTTTTCAAATCACAGAAGTCACCACTTAGTAAAGGAGAGCAGACGAAAATTTAGTGAATGGCACAATAAAATTTGGAAAGGTCCCCGCTAGATTTTCGTCTCTGGTTGCATAAAAATAAGATTCCTCAAAGTCGGGTGCAGCACACGATAGGTTGGAGAGAGGTAGTCTGAATTATGATTGTCCCAAACCAATTTGTATAGAGTATTCTCCATTTTTTGTGTCCCCTTCGGTACGTCCCATGCGTTGATGAGGAGGTACACTAATTTTCAAGAGATTTTTCTCTTCGTGTACATACTATTATCATTTACCCTGACTCCTCAAAAATATGCGTACGAAGTCTCATCGGACTTTATCATTGATTGGAATATAATTCAGGCTTTTTAATCTTAGGAAATTTCTGAATTTCCGATAAAAATATCGAGAGTACTCTAAGGTATTGGCGGGAGGGGTAGGGGGAGGGGGAGGGGGAAGACTACCGGAGGAGCAGCTAGTAGATTTCTCCCCGACCTGTGCAGACATATCCACGTCAAGAATCTTATGAGTGTATCAAGGCTTCAATCCCTGCGGCTTTTTTCGCTCATTGAGTTAAAACAAAAATTTTCAATTGAAATATTTACAAGAGTAGATCGTTGTGCTCCTGGCCAATGTACTCCAACTCTTTCAATAACGTATGACTCAAATTCCTCCGAGTATGTTGGGTAATTTTTTCCAATTTCTTGCCAATAATCTAAAGTCGATCAGGAATAGGATAAGAATCATGCTATAAGCATCAAAGCGAGAGACTATTCACAGGTGAATTGGGTCACACAGCGATTACAAAATGTAATCGATTACCCAGGATTACGGGACTGATTACACTGATTACCATTGCCTATGTGATAACCGTGATTACCAAGAACACAGAAGGTGATTACATGATCACAAATGATTTCGTCGATTACATTCTGTGATTACCAAACATCTGCAATCATTGAAATCATAAAAATGGTCTCTTATTAAATATGAATTGATGGAGTAATTAATTATTAGAACCTGCAAAGAAATGAGGAAAGAGGGGCGGGGATTAGAACAGAGGAATGCAGTCTCCATAACTCCATCTAAAAATTTGGGCATTTATAAGTGCTATCAGCAAAATAAATTTACTGAGTATCTACCATTGGTGGAGAATGAAACTTACCAGCAGATAATTCAGAGATAATTCAGTCTTTGGTTCTCAGAATAAGAAGAAATTTTAACTCTGTTGAGTCAATTGTCTATGGATAAATGCTCTGTGCAAAACGCATTGGCTATGCAAGATTTTGAACCATAAACATCTGGGATTCCAAGAAAAATTGATCCAGGGATCTCTGAGACTTACTGTTGGTAGAAATGACGTGCTCGAAAATTCAAAAACAAACTTCACGGTCTCACTAGGAGCAACTACGAAAGATTACACTGATTATAAATGATTACAGTGATGAAAAATGATACAAATATGGTAATCATGTAATTACAATGATTACATTGATTTCACTGGGATTACAATTGATTACATCAGCGAGTGAGACCAAGATTATGCCTGTGAATGGCCCCTCGCATCAAAGTCACGGCTTTTTTGTCTGACCGAGGAAAATCTAAGAACGTATTATCATTGTTATTACCTGTAACTGCAGGTGAACTATCGTTGTGCACTGGAGGAACAAAGTCAGACAGCAAAAGTATGAAAGGATACTGTATGATAAACAGAAGACGTCGAAAATATTACAGGTAGTAATCCACACTGGATTATGAATGGTCCATGGATATCGTGTTTCAAAAATTTTCACAGTCATGAAGGAACTGGTCTGATTCGTAACTACGAAGCTGTGGATCGCATTTCTGTATGATATTAAAAATGTGGTTAATTTTTAATCGACGCCGAAGTTCATGCATGGGGAGGACCTTATCTTAGGGCTGCGCATGAGATTCCACCCATTGAACAGCGTCAAAGTACCCCACTCTTCACCATTTTGTGGTAGTGTGCGTGTGCAACCGGGCTTTTCCTATAGCGCACTAATACATTGAGGTCCTCCCTACTCTTCTCACACCGACACGTTTCGTTACTTACGCCGTTCCATGGGCTAAACGAGTCTTTTCAGCCTCGTTTGAGCCTGGAAAGACTCAATATCGGATCCTCTCGCGATGGCTCGAAGTCATTTCCTCACATCTTGGTTTCGAGTTTTCGGTGTTTTTTATGTGTACAGTCGAGCACTAAAGTTCGTAAACAGAATACATAGAATGCAAGTTCACGTTGTTCACGAACTTCAGTGCTCGACTGTACAGGGAGAAAAATATTCAATAAAAATTATGTATTTTTTCCGTAATTGCGGAGTGAAATGTGGTTGTAGGAAATTTTTCGGAACTGTCACGTAATTTTTACCTAACATCACGGAATTTTTCCGGAGCATTCCGTAATTTTTACCTGAATCTCCTGTGAAAAAATATGATACCGTCACTTAAATTTTCTGAGTCGATTCCGTAATCGGTGAGCGAACTGTGAGTTCCGTAATTTTCACTGAACATTTCGCCGTGTGCAAGACCGAGATGAGACACATCGAGACTGAAACCGAAACTGAGGATAACCAAACAAAATTAGAGAATCGAAATAAATTGGATTTATAAAGCCTCCATTCGAAAGCAAACAACACACAAAACTTGAGACCGAGATGAGTTGAATTATTTCTGAGCCATAATGAGAGGAGTACACTGTTAAAATTTTTTGTCTGAATTTTCCGTGATAAATTCCGGAAATTTTTATCATTTTCCAATTCCACTGAAATTTCAGGAAATCTTGTCCTTGAAAATTCAGAATTTCGTGGACAAATCAAATTGAACTGTAAAATTTCGTTCCATTTTTCCCTGAAAATGAATAGATTAGCAGAAAATTCTGTAAATATATTATTGAATTTTCAGGACAGTGCCACTGAATGCGATTTAGAAGGAAAAAATCATGAAATTTCAGGTTTCACTGAAAATTCAATGCAATTTGGCACTGAATATTCGTATTAGATTGGAAATTCAAATAAATTCAGGAATTCTCATCTTTATGCCCCTTAAAATTCTGGAATTTTACTGAATTTTCAGTAAAACCTGAAATTTCATGATTTTTTCCCCCTAAATCGCATTCAGTGTCACTGTCCTGAAAAATGGTAGTCAACTGTCCATGAAATTTCATTTTTTTTTAACAGTGTACTGTGTCTTTCGAAACTAAGATGACATCTCTCCAAACCGAAGTTTCGTTCAAGTTCGTGCACAGCCCTACTGTTACCCAGAAAAGTGAACTGCCTAAATCTTCAGCGTGGAGCCATTACTGTTGTTGGAATTTGCATATAAAAAATGACCGGGCAGAAGTATGTTTTTTCACTTCAATGTCGAAGAATTCCTTCGAACATTTGAATGATGCACTTAAAAAGAAAAGTTTTTTGAGAAGTACATTTTTACTTGTATAAAAAAACTCATGGTTTGAAAATTGACAAGAAGAAAATATCTTACACTGGGAAAGAAAAAACTTTCATTAAGAGCTTTTGTACTTGTCTCAAGGACGAGAATAATGTATTCATGCCAAGAAAGTGATTTCTCAAATCAAATTAAATCAATTTATTCAACAGTTTTGAAGTCGTAAATCCAAGATATTTTCATCCAAAAACTGCTTGACATTGTTTGAGAAGGTGCTTCCTTATTGTGAACAAATTTCAATGGGAGATATTTTCTCCGTATCTATTTTTGAACCATTACTTTGTTGATACAAGTAACGTTTACAAACGTACTTCTCGAAAAAAAAATTTCCCAGTGTGCAAAATGAAAAAACCAAGTGAATTTTGACTCTGAGTAAAAAGGACTCAATGCACTGATAGAAATGATGAGTTATTGTTAACAAATAGATTTGGTTGAAGTCTAAGGTCTATTCGGTCTCACCAAATGTTCATTCGTGAATAGTTAACAAATGCCCATTTGAGCAGCCTTGTTTGACTCGACTTTCACCTTTCAAGTGAACCATTCGGTAACTATTAACCCTCCTGAACTGGCACGTAGAGCGGCGCGCCGCCGCCAACTACTCAACCTATAGGGCGCCCCTGCAGTGCAAGTGAGACGTAAGAGATCTAGCCAGTTCAGGAGGGTTAACGAATATTTGGCCAAACGGCCATATTCAACTCTACCATTCGTTAATAGTTAACGAATCTCGTTTGAAATGAATGAATCGGGCTATCAGTGTATGAATGGAGTATATTGATTACGGAGTTAAGGGGTAACAGAAGGCCACCGTTTCCTCGAAATTTTCAAACAAATTTCCCGCTCAAAGTTATTAATATTTTTTGAACCCAAAGCACATTGACACGGACGAAAACATTTAATAGAAAAATCTATCGAATTCGTTAGAAAATTCTATTGAATTTCAATAGAATTTTCTAATTTCAGAATTCAATTTTTCTATATAACTTATTCTGTTGAGATATTTTCTATAGAATTTCCTCGGCTCAAATTTCCTAAGTTTTTTCGTTTGATTTTCTTGATGAGAAGAAAAGAAAAATAGAATGAAGAAAACTTAGAAAATTTGAGTCGAGCAAATTCTATAGAAAATATACGAAAAGAATAAGTTATATAGAAAAATCGAATTCTGCGACTTTTNGGGGGGGGGGGGGGGGGGGCTACGTTGCGGACGTTCATCAATTAGTACACACTAGGAGTACTCCCCGCGCCACGATTTGAAAGCGTGGTGATGGATACGTGAATCATCGGTTTTACTCTCTTTTTGTAATGGTGTCGCTACGACGAAAGACGTTTTGACGTTCCTTACATCTCAAGTCCCTGGATCTCAGCGGAAAAAGGCACAAGGCCAGGGCAACTTATATTTTTATTTTTTAGGAGTTTTCTAGGTACCTTTCTCATTTCTGTTTTTTCTGTTCAAGCTTGCCCTAATTTAGGATGATTAAGGAGATGATCCTGTGATATTACTATATACCTAACTGGTCATACAGCCCAAATAGGATTAACCCTAGTCTGGTCACCTGACGGGAAAATGCGACTTTAGTCACCTTCGCGGGAGAGTGCCGCCGTGTTATTTAGGCTCCAGCGTTGCCGAATCCACTCTACACTTCCCGGGCGCGTTTAGCGAGTTCCCAGCAACGTCGCGCAACAGGCAATTTCATTTAACACGGGAAAAAATTGTTCACCTGTTGGGAATAATTTTTTTTCTCCCAGAATTAAGGATACAATATTGAAAAAAAAATACTAGAATTTTCCAGATACTTCAGTTGACGAATTCAATTTTTCTCCAATTTTTCCGGTCAACCAGTCGATGGCAAGGTGAATAAAACGACGTGTTGCGGCAATTCCCTCGCATGGTGACCAGCCTAGGGTTAAGGATAGAGAGAAATGAATAATGTATATTAGTAATATCAGAACTATGTTTGTTTGTAAAAGCTTTCGATGTACCCCATATGGCGTTATTTCTTGTTGACATTCTTAGTTTGTGAGGGATATTTGGGGCATTTGGGGAACAAATGTAAAAACCCGAGAGGGTATACGTAAGACGAATAAATAAAAAAATAAAAAATAGAAATTGAATAGAATTTTCTAACGAATTCGATAGGTTTTTTTATTAAATTTTTTCGTGCGTGGACCTTCCTGGAGATTAATGTGCTTGGATTTGTAAAAATATCAATAATATTCAGCAGGAAATTTGTTCAAAAATTTGGCAAATTAGCGATATTCTGTTACCCCATAAGGGGTAACGGAACCGACCACCAAAAGACGTTTATCAAAAACAAGTTTTCTTGGATTCTATCCAATGAGAATCAATGAAACTTTTTCCCCGTGTTGGGAGTAGCGGAACGCATCGTTCTCTTCTCGTGCTTTCCTTATTTATGCAAAAAAAATTGCAAATTATTTAACGGCAAGGACCAGGGCAAGGCCGACGCCATTCTATTTGTAGGAATCTGCCAAGTCATGGTAGAAAAACCGATTTTTTGTAGATTTTTCTTAGCCGATGGCTATTTTCATGTGAAGAGAGCGATCGAGTGAGGTCCAAGACAGAGATTTTTAGCACAAAAACGTACTTTTGTTGCGTAATTTTCGTAAAAACTGGTTTATGATGATTGGGTGGTATCCAGGAGGTAACGTCCTTTACAGGGCACCAATTGTAAGAGGGAAGTACTTTTACGAGTCAGAAGATGATGTAGAATGTTTCCATACCATTATTATTTATTTATATCCATTTATTTATATTTTATGAGAATGTGTACTTTTCACGTACAAAATCCAAAAAAAACAGGAACCTGCAAAACCGATTAGGAGGGACCCCTAACCTCTGCGTGCGACGGATTCCGTTACCCCTTAAGTAATGAATGGATTGAAAACTGACACCGCCATGATGTCAACATGAACATGCTAATCAACATAATTTACTCTGAAAAATAAAAATCCACGACGTGCAACAATTTGACTTGTGGCAAAGGATGAATTGAACTCTCAAAAATAGTTGATTTCAACATCAAAATACTCAAACTCCTCGAAAAACCGCAAAAATACTGCGCGCGGTTCCAGTCTGGGCCCGCCGAAAGATGTTAGCACCCCAATTTTGAAAATAAAATTCATCTCCCTACGGAAGTTATCGGAAATTCACCCATATGACACAAGTGTATGGGCAGTGATACAAGATACGATGAGAATAGCATAAAATTTATTGAAAGAGATGCTCCTCTGTGCTTGTTTAACGATGTCATCATCAACACCGTTTCTCAATTCTTTTCCCCACGAGGTTTTCAGTTGTTCAAGTACTTCTTTGATTTCTTTCCTCCAGTAGAATATTATCATTCCCTGCATGAATAGAATTCTGTATTAATTCAGGTTATTAATATTTTTTTCAGATGGGTACCTCCAGCCAAGATGAAGATTTTGACAATATTGGTGATACATCTGCCAGGGCTGCCGAGAAATTCTCAGTATACTTATCGACAAAACCGCTGACAAGAAATGAAATTCCGAACAAGGTTGCAGATACTTGGAGGAAGAAAGTCACCCCTTCGTGCTTGTTTTTGGATGTTGCATCGAGAGAAGAATGGACGGTAAATAATCCCACGATGCGCGATAATATCCTCGGCATCGCGAACATCTTGGCAAAACTTATATCTTCCATCACATGGTTCACTTCAATACGTGTAGAAAAGTTATTAATAAAATTGTTGAACTGATTTGAAATTGGCTTCAGCTGACGAGAATATTCAACATTGCACTTTCTCATAATTTACAGATACTCCACCCCACGTCACTACAGATTTTCGAGGTCTTCCACGATCAAATGAACCCGAAGAAATGAATGTCGTCGCCGGAGAACTACATCATTATGGTTCGGACAATTTGTTCCTTATTTTCCGGCCTTGTATTCCCCCTTGTATCTCCCCGTCTTACATACTTAGTGGTATTGACTCCCTCTCAACAAATATCATTCCGTTGGTAAGAATAGATTAGTCAATTACACTTAACGTTTCATCGCGAGGAATTTCTATAATTTATGTTTCCTGGACGTAAAGGGATGCAGGCTAATAATTGCATTATTTAAAGAGTTGAAACATATCATGGCTGACTATGCTACAGAGTAAGAACAAAATGAAAAATAGCAATAGTAGGGGAGGGTAGGGCAAAACGGGCCACTGACTGAAAATTGGTAATTTTTGTTTTTTTTTCTTTCCATCAAATGAGGAATACTGAATGTGTTGAATTAAAAGTGAGTTTCCTGGGTCGTAACCCTCACAGGGGTTTTATAGACAAGAAGTGTCGTTGAACTGCAATTTGATCAGATTTGCTAATCACCTCAAACCACAAATGACTTGGAATTTTTATTTTTGCTTCCAGTCGGAAGCAAAAATAGTCATGCTCTAGAGTAATATGATTTTTATAATTGAAACCTAATCAGGTTCGCCCGGCAACGGCTCGATTGAAGAAATACTTTTAAAAAAAAATAATTACTTCTCTCAAGTAAATGAATATTTGGCAAAAATATTTTTTTTTCTCAGTGTGTGCTGTAAACATTCAACAACAAATCAACAACTCAACAACAAATTGTACGATCTCCATCATATTTTGATAGAATCTAGAGGGTATTGTTATCAATTTATTGAGTCTGACTAAATCCATTTTGATCGCGATTTTTTGAGCGGTCGTTGAAAAATAGATTTTTGGACGAGCATTAATTTTTTCGAAAGTGTACGAAAAATTAAATTTAAATTGGTGTTAAAAAGTAGAGCTTATTAAAGCTCGACTTTTGTCTACATTCATGAACAAATTCTTGAAATTCGATTAACCCCTTATAAAAAAAATTCGAGAAAACAAAATGAAAAAAAGGCCACATACATACATCGCGTATTCGGGCTTTTTAGATCATATTTAGTTACCCTGACACAAAAAATTGGAAACTTAAATTTGAGCGATCACAAAGCTTCCATTCGAAAGCAAAAAAGATAATGCTTCACAAATGAGGTGAAATTGGAGATCAGCGTGTGCACGATCTAGTTCTTGCAGAAAGGAACCCAACAATTCTCAGTTGCCCCGAAAGTTCAAGTGAATTGTTCTCAGATAATATCTACAATGTAACATTTATTTTTCTCACTGGGATGGAAACGACTTGGGTGAAGTTTAAAATTTACTGGCGGAGTAGCTGTGGGAGGTCTCAGACATCGTGAATTCGGTAAAACGAAATATATCGGCGAGGGTTGAGGAAGCACACGCGAAAGGGTACAGTTTGATTGGCTGGGCTGGGTACATCAAGAGCGTTGGGTAACGATAACGGTTGCCGTTATTGCCCATTCGATACTGGAGACTGCCCACGAGGCGTTAGAAACGTCAGGAGCGTTAGTGTATTCCTCGGGTTCTCCTTGTTACATCGCTATTGCACCTCGAGGGATTTTCCTTGTCAGCGAACTGGTTTGTAACACGTGTTACGATCTCCATCGTTACGAACAATGTGGGTTATTCGTTGGGGTAATCTTGTGACGATTTTGGTGGGTGTATTATTGTATCTAGTTGCTGAGTGGTCTTGCAAGTTTCTCGTTCACCCTCTCTCCCTGAATTTTGCTGCATTCCAAGGTTTACTTACTTTGCATTTACTCTTCACTAGCAGTTTTTTCGTGCTCGAAAGTTTTTTCTTCTATGTCACTCAACGAAACATTCTGAGAATTTTGTATGAGCTACTTTTCCATTTTATCTGAATGAAGTTTATTCAAATTGTATGAATGTATATAAGGGAGTGGAGTTTCTACGGTGGAGAGGGAAAAATTTTTATTGAGTAAAGCTTTCTTGGGTGAGGAAACTTGTACGTCGGTAATTATCAAGTTTTACATGTTTTGGAATTTTTTTAGAGGGGCTCTAACTACGAACGCATATTTGTAACACACATTTGGCTCACTGCATATACTTCCAGAAATTTTTAGGAAATTGAGCAATAGCTGCACTAGAATTCTCAATTTTGTGAAGTTGAATTTATTTTTTATTTTTAAAGGAATTCGTCGCAAGAAACTTGCGACTGGCCATCGCCCGAGGGCCTTCAGCCTGGTATTTACAAGTTACATATGTACAATGTGTAGAACGCAGAAAATAAGTGAAAAGATAACAATAGGTAATACAATATTCAATTGGTTGTTAGCATTATATGCTTAAGATGGAAAAATAAAATGTTTGACATTCTCTTAGATGAGATGAGCGTGAAACAGTTTGGAAAATGTGGTGATGGTGAAGAAAATAGAGAGCTAATTGAGAGAGCTATTGTAACTATTGCTATGGAGTAGTGGGAGACCCGGGTTCGATTCCCGGCTGGGTGAAGCGGAAATTTTTTCTCTCTAAATTCTAATTCTCTTAGAATTCTTTAATGCCTAAAGGAGGTTAGGCGGTGTTTGAGGTGAATTTGAGAGTGAATTTCTGTGGTTCCCGGTAGCTTAGTCGGTAAGAGTGCCCGGTGCGTATCTGGGAGACCCGGGTTCTATTCCCGGCTGGGTGAAGCGGAAATTTGTTCTCTCTAAATTCTAATTCTCTTAGAATTATTTTTTTTTATTAGTGTTATTGAGAGAGAATTGTGCCTCCCCAGTTGAATTTAATTTAAGATCAAATCATTCCTGGAATCACTCAGTCAGGTTGGAAATTTGGGATACCCGGATTTTCCATGTTAGATTTATCACTGATATTTCAATGACATCTAGAATTTTCAAATTCATTGCGGAAATTGAACATCATATCGAACTGAATTTTCAGTGGATAGAAAATTCAAGGAAATTGCTACTCGAATTTTCAAATCATTTAATAATTTTCCTTATAATGTGGACCTGACAATTACAATTTCATTGAATACTCCAGAATTCAACTGATTTTTCAATAACAAAATACGTGAAACTTTCGGGTGATTGAGTCATTGGTGAAAATTTCAAGATTTGTTAGTTGAAATTTCAGGAATAATTTTCTGACAGTGTACACAGAAAAATCTAGAGGTAAATTACCTTTTGCTACGCATATTTTGGGGTTTGCTAAACGGAATTGACGCTTAAGGATATCCAAGTATTTTTTCTATTTTTTCTCCAGTGAAATCTCTCTATATTATTAAAATCCAAATCGACTTCTGGCGATAAAAACTTGGTACTCGAAATTGAGGCTCTAAAATTAAGGGTCAGAAATGACGCGTCATGAGGGTTATAATGAGGGTCAGAATAAGTGTGATCCACACATTGCAGTTCTGAATTTAAATCTCGATGGTGAACCGTAGGAAAACATTTTAAAAATCAGAAAAAAAAGCAAGTTTATTTATACTTTATTTCAAAATAGAAATATAAATCACGCCCAAACAATGCGTCCTTTACGTTTCACTAAGTGTATTTTACATACTGAGAGAAAAATATGATTCTTCGGACTATATTCCATCACCATCGAATTATAGTCAAAAAGTCCTCAACAATTTTGCATGGGGTACGGTAACTGTGGCCGGAGAAGTGATTACTACAATGCAATGTAGTCATTGCAACTATTTTATAGTTCTACTCACGATAGACTTGTCGTGGTTACTTTTGAACTTTGGTTAGTTTAACTGCATTTTGATTTGCAAAAATTACGCTTGTGAAGTTACTATAATGTTATGTGCCGCATACAAAAAAGAATCGTATCGTTCACCAAAACTGCCTCAACTATTTTCTTATTGTAAATCGAACCTCAGATTTTTCTCTCAGTGCACTGGAGACGTCAATAGCGAATTATTTTTTACTGTGCACCTTCCTCTAGCTAGTGATATTTCAAATTGCAACTGAATTCCCCTATTGAACACCATTTGTTCAACAAATTACTTTCTTTGTCGTCACTCGATTACTTCCCCGAGTCGAGGATTTGGTTCTGATTGGACGTACACAGGTCTTTCAAGACCTCTCCCGACCTAGATGGACCTGGTAAGTCCTAATCAGTTCTGCGACGTACTCTTCCAGAGACCTTTCGAATCCTCAGTTCTTTTCGAGAACGCGTGATTTTACGAGCGGGTGAAGGGGAAGGCATGTATGCGGAGAGTTGAAATTTGTAGCCAACGAGGAGACAGGGTTGCAGAATATATTTTAGCCACCCTCATCTCCCCGTTTGCAGGCTGTGTTTAAATAAAAAATAGTGAACGTTGATTCTGTATTTATTGACCCCCTGATGCCAATGAAACCCTCGGAGGTGACAGAAAAGGGGAAAAAAAATTTTTCATTTTCACGTGCGTCAAGGGTGAATGTCGATTTTCGCCAAAATTGAATTTTTTCGGCAAGTGAAAGTTGATTCTGTATTTTCTAACAATTCTGATGCCAATGAAACCCCCGAAG